>NW_019725836.1:90338-99167 GCF_002891405.2 Cryptotermes secundus | reverse complement strand
AGGAAGTTGGAGAAAACTGCATAATGAGGAGCTTCATAACTTGTACTCTTCTCCAAGTATAATTAGATTGATCAAGTCAAGGAGGATGAGGTGGGCAGGTCATGTAGCACGAATGGGGGAGACGAGGAATGCGTATAGGATATTGGTGGGAAAGCCAGAAGGAAAGAGACCACAGGGAAGACCAAGGCGTATGTGGGTGGACAATATTAGAATGGATCTTAGAGAGATAGGATGGGATGGTATGGATTGGATAGATCTGGCTCAGGATAGGGACCAGTGGAGGGCTCTTGTGAACACGGTAATGAACCTTCGGGTTCTATAGAATGCTGGGAAATTCTTGAGTAGCTGCAGAATTGGCAGCTCCTCCAGAAGGGCTCAGCTCAATGAGTAGGTAAGTAAGTAAGTAATGAACCTTCTGGTTCCGTAAGAGGCGGAGAATTTCTGGAGCGGTGTGAGGAATTCCTCGATTTACGTGAATTGCTGTTTCGTACTTAATTTATTAATTAATTACTTCCTTAGACAAACAAGTTAATATTCTGAAGCCTGAAATGTGCCTAAATGCAGAGCGGTCGGCCTTCAGGAAAGCATCCTCGCATAACATGCAACCACATTGTAATCATCAGGAATTCAGTTCCTGCCTCACAGGAAATACATTACGGCTCCGCTACAAAGTCCAACCGGTTAATGCTGTTTTGGGAAACAGCCGCTGTTTATTGAAAGAACCATACGGAACACACAAATACACTTCCAAATAATATATAAGAATCCAGCCCGTACCTCACAGGAAACATATTACGTCTCCGCTACAAATCCCAGCCGGTTAATGCTGTTTAAGGAAACAGCCGCTCTTTATTGTGAGAACCATACGGAACACACAGATACCCTTCCAAATAATATATAAGAATTCAGTCCGTACCTCACAGGAAACACATTACGTCTGTGCTACAAAGCTCAGCCGGTTTATGCTGTTTGGGGAAACAGTGGCTGTTTATTGAGAGAACCATAAGGAACACACAGATATACTGTGTGTGTGTTTGTGTGGGCAGAATGCAGAGTTTTAATGTGTTGACGCAGGCGGTACACATACTTATTATTGTGCTTATACGGGCTAGAAATAAACGAAAACTCTGCCGTTGAGTGCCGAAGCCTTTATGTGAACAGTCTGGCGGGCCCAACCGCCACTGGGCGCCCGGCCAAGCCCGTGCTCAGTCAGAAGACGCGGGCCCGGCGCGACTTTATCGTTGAGTTCCATCAGAACGGCCTGCTGACACTCGCGCCTGCTGCTCCGTTTCGTTACGGGTTCTCACCTCCTCAAGGCAGGCGTAGTGTCAACTGTCAAGTGTGTTCGTGTCTCACTGCTCCAAAGCGCAGTACACAAGATTACGCGATTAGTGTCGCTGAGAATGCGACAAAACACGAGGAAACACTTTGAGACATAAACGTGCTGCATTTTTCACAGTAAAATCTGTCCCTCTGCTTAATTAAGCATCACGCAAGACGTATGGGGGTGGTTGTATCCACGTATTCCCGACTATGGCACTAGTTGGAGGTGAGTGACCAGCATCAAACTCCGGCCGATTTACCTCCTTGGAAAGAGTCCCCCGGTAGCCATTGGCGCCGGTCTGGACGACGTGGAGAGGAGAAAAACGTTACTCCCTACCGGGACTCGGACCCCAACCTTTCGGCCGTCCAGCCCGTAGCCAATCGTTATACCGATATCGATTTGCAGACTAAAAGTAAAATAATGTCTAAACAATTACTTTTACTGAAATAATTTATTGATATACTTGTACAAGCATTCCTCACCTCTGCAATACATCACGTTTCTCGAGAAGGCTTGTAAAGAGAAACTTCATAATACGAAATAGGCGCAATGTTACAACTGGGGGTTAGGTTCCAGGGCAACAAAATAATGGCCAGGAAAATGTGCCTTAATTTTACTGCACGAAATTGAACCTTGTATCTCGCTATAACCAGCCGAGACGCTTATGATATAGAAATACCAGTAATAATTTTTTCAAATAGCCTAAAATCACTAGATCACCAGAAGACTCACACCAGGGCAGAATGAAGACGATCAGCCTAGACTGCCTTGCATAGCAGTCTTTCATTTAAACTTTCGTTCGCACGTGTTCCTTTCTGTTCGATTCGGATTTCGGAGGGGCCCATTCGCTTTCAGATGACAAACCGGGCAGAAGGAACGGTCTTGGTTACGAAGAGTGAAATTTCGAAATGCGAGTCTTCCCAGAGCGAGGTGTTCACGAAGTCTGCTCTCCTATTGAACGGACGTCCAGTGTTACAAAGCTTGTATTGCCGATATCAACTTTATGTTATGTCAGTTTGTGCTCTAACCGTGATTTCTCGAATGGGGCATGAGTTAGTGTGGAGGTCTCCTGGGTACTTAGTCATAAGATAGTGTTCTGGGGTACTAGAAGCATTGCTTGTAAGTGTGTTATAGATATTTTAGTGTTATTATTAATAGTTTAGTTTTGTTTGGTATGTGGGAGAAATTATTACAGAAGTACAGTTTATGTCTACACAAAAATTGTCTAGTATAAATTGCTCGATTCGCGCGGCGGCCATGTTCGTAATTGTTGACGTGCAAGCAGTATTCTTCTGTACAAGGAATTTATATGTAGTTGACATGTATAACTCCAGTATTTCATTAAATATCACCACGAAACCGAGCCGAGACAGTCCCTGTCTCCGTACTTAAGACGGAGACTGAGAGAGAAACGGAGGAGACGGAAAAGGAGAATGAGCCGGAGAAGGAGACGAAGAGAGAGACAGACGGAGACGGAGTAGAGTCCCGTAAACATCGTTTAATATTAATATTAGGACAACGGATCATACCAAGAGAACTGTCCATTGAATTCTTTAGAGGTTTGTTGGATCAGAATTCGATATTCCTGCGCAGCGCGAAACGAACATCCGGACATTTCAATGTTACACGGATCCACAGACTGGAGGAAAGGCAACTTGAATTTGCTGCTGTTAAATTGACCAAGATTTTATGAATGGTGATATTAGGGTGTAACAGTAGGATGATAGATGAATGATAAATTGGAGATGATTTGAAAGAAAGTTCTTGTGGCCTAATCTCCAAATTTTCCGGAAGCGACTGAGGAAAACCCACAGAAATATTAGTATAACAGGTGTTTTCCTGTCAAGATTGGAACCAAACACCTCCCGAATTATAATTCTAGTGCGTTACACCTGCTGATTATTATTTTTTGAGAATTCGTTCACACCGTGACATATAGAGCCGCTGCCAAGTAACAGCTGTGTAAACAGGAGACAGTATAACAGCCGTTCATAAGGAACAGGTTTTTGTACAAGTTGTTTCCCCGGTAAAGAGAGAACACGCAATAATGGAAGAAACGTTTTTTGTGTAGTCCGTGCCGGGGCTATATAATGAGGACTTGTAGTTCAGTTCAGCAGCAATTGTAGAAAACAGACCCGTCCTCTCGTCAGAGAGGATGTTACTTAAGGATTATGACAGTAAACGTGTAACGTTGAAGACAAAACTCCGGTCGTGGATCTTAGGGGTTTTGGCGCCAAGACGGACTGATCGGCGATAAACGACCAGCTGCAAAACAACTCTGACTCTGACTCTGACTCTGAGTTGAGTCAGTTCAGAGTTGCAGTTGTGAGAAGTGGGAATCTCGTAGCTGAGGCCGAGGACAGTTCAGGAACCCAAAGGAAGGGTAACGTCCTCTGTTGGAGGCCGCTACCAAGCAACGTATAGTGAAGACTTTATGTGTGCTGCAGTTACAGTGATTTTTGGAGTGTATAACTCAGTGAGACTGCCGTAGTTATTTGTAGTTACGTTCTGCAAGTGTATAATAAATCCGATTTCCAATCCATATCCCGTCTATAGTCACTCACTCACGTGACAATATTATTTTATGATAGGTTGGCTGAACTGAAGATCAATGAATTATACCGTGGTGTCAAATTAACTGAACATTTATTAATAAACTAAGAGAAACGTCCGTACTGCATATCTTGCCATGCCCCGGAGTGCACCTAACAATGTCCAGGAGAATACAATCGGTTCGGAGTCCTGCGTAGAACATTTATTTAATGGCGCTACCAGTTGATTCCGGAGAAGCAAAGTCAAATGATTCGATGGGTATTGAATAGGGACATAATTGAGAATGGTATCCCAGTATTTGCTTGGAGTGCCTGAGAAAAACTAATAGACACCTCAGCCAGGATAGCCTGTGTCACAGAAAATATTCGAACTCGGCGTCTCCAAGATATAAGTAAGAATCTGTATCCTTGAGCCACCCAGACTTCCTGACCTCGATCTTGTGAGCCAATACACTCACTGCGTGAGAGTAGGTGAATCCTTTGACGGATTAAGTCTCTGGTTTTCCCCCATCCGGAATTAATTTGAAAATTATGAAACCTTACAGTAGGTAGGACTCCTTGGAAGGAGGATCACACCGTCGTGAAGCAAAAGAACACAAACAAGAAAGAAAACACAGATATGCATCCACGCCTCCAGTGGGATTCGAACCCAATTTCCCAGTGCTCGAGTGGGTGAAGACATGTTATGCATGAGACCCCACGGCCATTGCGATAGTTTAATTCATATTCTGTGTAGCAGATGACATCTCCACACGCCACACTATTTATTTATTTATATTTATCTATTTATTTATACCAACTGAATGCACTTAAGTAATGGATCCCTGGTTCTCTGACTGACTAGCCTCCTGTGGCGTGAAGCAGTGTATTTATTGAAAATTTTTCGACGTTTCGGATGACTGTAATGGCAAACAGCAAATAGAATTGTTTGCTTAGTCTACATCTCGTCTCTGAAGATGGAAGTTGTAATTCCTCCGAAACTATATAAACGTCTACAAGACTACACGGCGCCATACTCCTATACCAGAAGGCGGGATTTTAAGTGAATTAATGAACTCCAAGTGTTTCTGCAGAGGTGAGGCTTCATTGGTTGCTTTTGACTTCATTGAGAGTTGTGGTGGATGGCGCCGCATTTGCTGCTGTACAGTCGAAACAGACTGACACCGTGGTAACACAGTTGACTCGTATTTGGGAGGTCCTCGGTTAGCATCTCGTCCTTGACATCGGCTACAGTGACGGGAGGTGTTCGTTGTTTTTTCATCACTGGAGGCAGATTCTGGGATAACACCTCGAATAGGCAACGACCAACCCTCTAACCTACCATCCAGTGCCAAGTGGTTCAAATAAAGCTCACCCTGTGATAGGCCGTGGAGGCCCATAGGGTTGTGAGACGTCGAGGCTCAACACATTTTCTAGACATTCGGCTCACAGGTGGCGGCGAGGTCAGGCTTATGGGCCACTTTGTCCCTGTAACAGGTCTTGGAGGCCCACAGGGTTGTGAGACGTTTAGGCTCCCACACTTTCTCTAGACAATCGGCTCACAGATGGCGGTGAGGTTGTCAGCCTTACGCGCCGACCGCCCTTTACCCCAAGGAAAATTCCTGGTACTAATTTCTGTTAGAGGCTGAGTCGACTTCAGAGCCCTTGTGAGGCTGGAGTGATTAGGTCCGTTGGAAAATGTAATGGCCTCATCGGAAATCGAACCCCATACCTTCCAATGGCATGTAGCCTAGCAACTGAAAACGTCCTCAAATACAAATATCCAGAGATTCGAGTATGAATGGAAATGACAGCAGGGAGCAGGCCTGGAACCCGTGACCCACAGTGCCGGAAGCCAAGAAGATGAATTAGCCTTGCCACAAATGTTGACACAAGCCCTTCTGTAAATATTTCAACAGCGGTGAGTTTTTAAAGCCCATTTCGGACAGCACGCCTGTACAAAGCACTTGTCACTTAACCACTTCCAGTCTGTGTGTTTATCCAATTTGCTGACACGGCGAGCTAATGCAGTTCGCGTGCCACGGATTGCTCTAAGAGGGGGGCGGGGCGGGGGGAGCCCCTTCAGTTTGCTCTAGCGTGACTTGGAGTCTCATGTAAGAGTTAAGGCCGCTCTCTGCGGGTAATAGCCCCCCGCACTTGCTTACTTTTCATTTAACACTTGCGTGGGATCCCCCACATGCTTTCCGCTCGTCCCCTGGGGACACAGCCCCCACCCCTCAATTTAATCGTATGAAACTTTACGGACTTGTCTTGGTTCTTAGGGAAGTGGACGTTCTGTTCTATCAGTTTCCTCTTGACAAGTCGCCAGTCGCTCAAATACTCGAAAATTTCCCAACAACTCATGGAAACCAAAGGTTCATTAACGTGTACACAAGATCCCGCCTCTGGTCCCTATCCTGAGCCAGATCAATCCAGTCCATACTGTACCATCCTATCTCTCTAAGAACCATTTCAATATTGTCACGTGATAAAGTAACTATAGACGGGGTTTGGATCTATAATCGGACTTATTGAAGTCTTACAGCTCATAACTACAAGTAAGGGTTATGCTCTCACTATTCTACACACTACAGGGCACATTAACTCTTCTCACTCTGTTACAGTCTTCACTAGTCGTTCCTTGGTAGCGGCTTCTAACGTCAGACGTTCCTTATCCTATGGGTTCCCGAACTGTCTGCGGCCTCAGATAGCAGCTTCTCACAGCAACAGCTCACAGCAACTGAAAAATCCTAACTTGTTCCTCTTGTAATACCTCGGCACGGAAGGCACAGGAAACACCGTTCCTCTGTTGCAGTGTAATTGCTGAACTGAAGACATGCTTATTTGCATAGCAATTATTTAGCGACGGCTCTTGTATAGTTGCTTATTTAGCGGCCGTTTCTTAGTAACGGGTCTACATGCCACAATATTATTCACCTGCCTAAGTCTAGTTCATCCTAATCTGGTCTCTTTCTTTCTGGATTTCTCACCAGAATCCTACATTAATTCTCTTCGTTCCCATGCGTGCTATATGACTTTTCCACCTCTCATTAGCTATAGTTTTCTTTAATTGTATCAACAAATTTAACATTTTAATTTCAGCTAATATATTATGATATATACAAGGAAGTAAATTATATGTCGGGGGACCGACTGGTAATAGTAATGTTTCAAATAATACGAAATGCTCATTAGATTTAGTATGCCAGTGCGCGTGGGGTTAGCCCTTCTATCTCATTAATCTGCCAGATAGGCCTGATGCCTATGTTCAGAACTTAGCAGCAGACGTAGCAGCGCATCGGACGATGGAAGACTTCTCCGTTTCTGTGTGTATGTAATTGTATTTACTCGTACTTTACAACTGGCGGCTTACAGTCAATCGGTTCGTCTTGGTGACAAACACCTTGAGACCCACGACCAGTCATTTTTTTTCAACTGAGCACTTGTGGTTATAGTCCTTATGTAACTTCCTCTCTTACGAGAGGATGGGTCTGTTATTTACAATTACTGCTGGTCCTCGCCAGCGCAGTCATTCTCAGGTAGGATTCCCACGGGACACATGACCACATTTTACTATCTCAGATTCGATAGTCCCCCAGCCTGCAAGGCCAGGTCCCCGTATTTATATCCTCCAGGCACTGGTTTCTCTTTCCGTCACCTCCTACGACTCGCAGGTCTACGGTGGAGGTATTCGACTCCGGGATTGTGCATGTATGTATATTCTCGATTGGGTCACTATGTGCAGCTTAGGGCTGACCATAGAGAGATCACTGGTTCCTATAGTTCCGTTACCGTGGTGTACTGATCTGTGTCCTCGGATAACTGATTATTGAGCCGTTGCGTAACAATGAATGTTTTCTAGCTGGACTGTGACTGTCGCGCTGGTGATGCGTTAGCGTTACAGTGAGTGAACCAATAGGCGTTGGAGCTGCCGTGGTCTGCACTGATTGGCTAGCGCTTAGTTTAATATGGATGGCTCCCAAAGGGTTAAACGTAAAAACATTTCTGAACTAAGAGAGAGATATTTTGGAGACTATAACAAAAAAAAACCTGTAATCAGATATCTACAGAACCGTTTATCAGCGTGAAAGAAATTGGGGGGGGGGAGGTGCTGAATTGACTTGTATGAAAATTCACGTGCGTTAAACTGAAATAAAAAAAAATTGTTTATGTGTTAAAGTTTTTGGTTAAAACCGGCATAAATACCGGACAGTTCATAAGAGGACCTATGCGCTTTTCTACGAACAGCTCAAGTGTAACACGTCAAATGTTTGTCGGAGAAAAAGATATTTACAGATAAAATGTGTTAAGGCGATAAGTCATGCACATTTTGTGTTCTGTGCACTCGGCTCCTACGTCTCATAGTTTTTGAGGTAATTAAACTGGAAATTTTGAATTAAATTGCCGAACTTGCATATTCGAAATTTGCAAAATCGTATTACCTGTATTTCTTTACGATAAAAATAATTAAACGAAACTCCATTCTGTCTCAATATATGGGTCTGCATTTATTTAAATATCATGCGTAGACTATACCGAAAATTCTGCAACTCTTAATGGGAGCTCCGAAATTTCGCCCATTCGTGGTACCATAGCAAAAGAATTGTCGAGTCCCTAAGGCACTGCATAAACTGAAATTATGTGTTTATTGCTCACCGCCTCTGTGGGCTAATGGTCAGCTTTCTTGGCTACAGATCCAGAGGTCCCGGTTCGATTCCCAGCTCTACCAGATTTTTTCTGAGAAGTAGTGCTTCTGGAACGGGGTCCACTCAGCCTCGTGATGATAATTGAGGAGGAAATTTCAAGGAAATAGCGGCTCCGGTCCAGAAAACCGAAATTAACGGCCGTGGGGGCTCGTTGCGCTGACCACACGACACCCTCTATTTTCTAAAGCTGGTACTAACTTCGTCGACAAGCGGCTGTCTCTCGGTCGATATAGTTTGCTTGCGTACTAAAACCAGGGAGTTTTTTTTT
>NW_019725836.1:43322-90272 GCF_002891405.2 Cryptotermes secundus | reverse complement strand
TGAAAATTCACGTGCGTTAAACTGAAATAAAAAAAAATTGTTTATGTGTTAAAGTTTTTGGTTAAAACCGGCATAAATACCGGACAGTTCATAAGAGGACCTATGCGCTTTTCTACGAACAGCTCAAGTGTAACACGTCAAATGTTTGTCGGAGAAAAAGATATTTACAGATAAAATGTGTTAAGGCGATAAGTCATGCACATTTTGTGTTCTGTGCACTCGGCTCCTACGTCTCATAGTTTTTGAGGTAATTAAACTGGAAATTTTGAATTAAATTGCCGAACTTGCATATTCGAAATTTGCAAAATCGTATTACCTGTATTTCTTTACGATAAAAATAATTAAACGAAACTCCATTCTGTCTCAATATATGGGTCTGCATTTATTTAAATATCATGCGTAGACTATACCGAAAATTCTGCAACTCTTAATGGGAGCTCCGAAATTTCGCCCATTCGTGGTACCATAGCAAAAGAATTGTCGAGTCCCTAAGGCACTGCATAAACTGAAATTATGTGTTTATTGCTCACCGCCTCTGTGGGCTAATGGTCAGCTTTCTTGGCTACAGATCCAGAGGTCCCGGTTCGATTCCCAGCTCTACCAGATTTTTTCTGAGAAGTAGTGCGTCTGGAACGGGGTCCACTCAGCCTCGTGATGATAATTGAGGAGGAAATTTCAAGGAAATAGCGGCTCCGGTCCAGAAAACCGAAATTAACGGCCGTGGGGGCTCGTTGCGCTGACCACACGACACCCTCTATTTTCTAAAGCTGGTACTAACTTCGTCGACAAGCGGCTGTCTCTCGGTCGATATAGTTTGCTTGCGTACTAAAACCAGGGAGTTTTTTTTTGTTTGCTTATTGCTCATTAGTTATTAGTCATCTTACATGAAACTTGATACTACTACATGTCACAGACACATGGGCTCATAGACTGGGGCATATCTAAAATTTTGAACTCAGGATGTACAGGATATTTTAAAGTTTCAAAAAGCAAGTTGCATGCAAGACCGTTAATAACTAACAAGGAGTAATGTGTAACAGGATGCTATAATACGATATTAAGTTATGTGACAGCTCACGAACGCATAAACATTCTTTCGATTCAGTGTATCGTGTCTACTATGTGAGTATGAGAATATTTATCATAAATGTGAATTGGCTGATGGAGATTTGGGAAGGTTTGTTTTGTATTCAAAGCGCGCATGTAGCAGACGTCTATATTGACCACTTCAGTAAAATAGGGTGGAGTTGTAATCTGCAAACAAGGGGGGGGGAAATCAGATGGGCTCTTGACGTGCTGTGGTAAGGCAGCAATGTAGAATAACTCAACGATTTCTTGAATTAGCACCTGCATGAATAGCGTAAGAACGTCGTCCGGACTTGTTCTGGGGCCCACCCAACTTCCTATTCATTGGGTATCGTGGGCTCTCTTCCCGGGGTTAAAGCGGCAAGGGCGTGAACCTGACCACTCAACTCCAACAAGTCAAGAAAATGTGGATGTACATATCCACTCCCCTATACGTCTTAATGGCGTAGTGATTAATTTGTTAAACATCTTAATGAATAGTGTGAATAGTGTAAGATATTGTGGCATGTAGACCTGTTTCTAGGCAACGACTGCGAAAGGAGCAGCTATACAACAGGCGTTACTGAGTAACGGCTTCGAAAACATGCATTTTCGTACATTAACATTTGGAAAGAGCTACTGAGAAAATGTGTTTCTGTGTGATACGTGCATACAAGGTATAAGCATTACAGTTAGTGGAGTCGACAGTTGGAGCAGTGAGTTAGTTGTGAGAGAGTCGCCAGCCGGTAAAAACGTGAACACGGAAGCAGAGGATATTGTTGGGATCCGTCACCAGGCAACGACTGGTGAGCAAACAGCAGACTGAGAGAGATAGTAGTGTGCCCTATAACGATTTATGAATTGAAGTAACGAATTGTACGAGTATAAGTGTACAATAAATCCGATTACCAATTCAAACGCCATCTATAGTCACTTGCATACACGTGACAATATGTCTGGGTAAATACTGTCCATGTATGCTCCCTGTTAGTTTCAAATTTATCCAACAACTGAAATGACGGAGGAAACCCACAAAAAACATCAGTCAGTATTGTCGGTTCCCCGACCAAGGTTCGAGCCGATAACCTATCGAATACAAGTCAATGAGTATAGCAACTTTTTGGTGATTCTGTGTCTCGTATGCTTATGATTACGTTTTCAAGGTGTTGAGTTCTTCTGTAGTAACCCTGTATTTGCATGTAGACATTTGCCTCTTCCTGTTGGCACTAACTTCGCCGACAAGCTGCGGTCGCTCGGTCGGTATAGTTCGCTTGCGGACTAGAACCACGGAGTTTACTTGTACTTTCCCTGAAATCATCCCTCTAAGACACGTGCAAGGGAACGTTGTCATTCACGGGCTGAAAATCGGGAGACTAGTAGAGCGAAAGCACTAGAATTGTTACGCCATGTATATATAAATTTTTTTTTTAACTGGTCTAACGGTAAGTCCTGGGAGTATCTGGTTCCGAATATGGCTCCTCCTCGCTGCCCGAAACTTGGTTCGAANCCCAGAAGACTGCTCTCTTCATAGTCACCACCGTGAAAGCCTCAAATCTTACATTTTGAAAATAGTTGGTTTTAAATGATCTAAAAGTTTGTGACATAGTACGTGAGTGCAAATATTATGTTTCTGGACAGTATCCATCCGCCCGATTTATCCAAAATGCCGTCCTGTTCATATCTCAAAACATAACGTTTCCGAGACTCGATTCTGTCTCCATCTTCAGGTGAAACCTACTCCTTTGGGCCCAGTCGACAGAGTTAGGGACGGTGTTTTAGACAGAAACAGGACGATGGATAATGTCTAAAAAAAATAACATTTGTAGTTGGTTATACATTTCAAAATACTGTTAAATTTGGATATAAAGGCAAATTTGTGTCCTTATGCTTAATTAATTTGGAACCATGTCATGATGACGCATTGCGGAGTGGAGGTATAGCTCCACTATTCTTGAGCTCGGCACTAGATGGAAATGAGTAGTCAGTTTCGCGCTTTGGCCGCTATACTCCCTGGGAAAAGCCACAGGTACCTGCAATGGGTGGGCCACAGAGCAGGTCTGGACACTGTGGAATAAACAAATATCTCTTGTCCCTGCCAGGAGTTGAATCCCGGCCGCACGGTCCTGTTTCCCGTGGCTATACCGACGGAAATATCTTAAAATTCCTTCATTTCTTATACGGTCCACCACTTCAGTCTCCTTCAGAGGCTGGTTTTGTTTGCTATTGAGCTTGTCTAGCACACGCAACCCATAAGCCCTGCACAGATGCTACCAGAGCTACAATACTGTAAAAATGTAAACTATTAGGACCAACGTTCTTTTAATATCGAATTTGTTACAGATTGCCTAATTCCTGGGAAAGAAATCCCTTGACATATAAATCAAATATACATATATATATCAAATATCTTTGAAGATATGTATCTGTTTGTCTCTTCGTTTGTGTGTTCTTTATACATTTCCACACTTTGCAAGTATTTCGACCAAACTTGGCATGATGGTGGGGGAATATTCGAAAACCCACCACATAATGTTTGCAGACGAACATTTACCTTATCGCATTGCAGCCCTCTGTGGTAGATAGACTTTAAAGAAAACACCTCTCCGACTCTATATGTCTGTCTCTATTTTAGTTTTTGAGACAAAAATAAACGCCAAATTTAAAAATCTGTAAGAAGGCAAGGTCTTATATTGTTATGGATTAGTATATTTACTTATATTTGTGTCACTGTATATTAACACCACGCCCTGGCAACGCCGGCAGTTGGATAGAAGTCACTCCAGAAAGATTAAAACTCTGAATTCTGCCCAAACGGTGTATCTGAGTGTTCCGTATGGTTCTCACAATAAACTGCTACTCTTTCCCCAAACAGCATTAACTGGTTGGGCTTTTTAACAGAGACGTAATGTGTTTCTTGTGCGGTATGGACTGAATTCTTATATATTATTTGGAAGTGTATCTGTGTGTTCCATATGGTTCTCACAATAAACAGCGACTGTTTCCCCAAACAGCATTAACCGGTTGGGCTTTGCAGCGGAGACGTATGTATTTCCTGTGAGGTACGGACTTAATTCTTATATGTTATTTGGAAGTGTATCTGTGTGTTCCGTATGGTTCTTACAATAAACAGCGACTGTTTCCCCAAACAGCATTAACCGGTTGGGCTTTGTAGCGGAGACTCAGTTTCAATTCTGTGAAGTAGGAAATGACTTTTTAAATATCTAGATGAGCTTCTGACTTCAAAGGGCTGACAGAGGTATGACTGAATTTTACAGCCATCCAGTCGAAAAGATTAAATGAAAGAGGATTCCATAGATTTATATATCAAACGAATGCATTTATTGAAAGCTCAGGCCATATTTCTTTATACATGTAACAAGTTTTGCAAGCGCGAGTTTTGTGATTGTCATTAGGTAATTTTAGGTAACCACAATAACGAATTGATGAGCGTTAATATGTAATATAGACTTATGTTATGCAGTAGGTCACGAACAAGCTATCGGTCTCTTATTTCATTATATCGTATCTGGTCTCTGGGTATTGATAACATTTTGATGTGCATATGTAAAGCTAACGGGGGGGCATGCGGCAGAGTGGTTGGTTGAGGCACTATGCTAAAAGTCGGAAGTTCGAGGGTTGGAGTCCCGATGAATTGGATTTTTCAATTTACCTAACCCTTGCGGCCGCAGTATGGCCCTTGGTTCAACGCAGTCTCTAACAGAAATAAGTATCAGAAGTTTTTCAGGTGGGTAGAAGTCGGCCGTCTCGTATGATTGACATCACCGCCATCTTTGAGCCGATTGTCTAGGGAAAATGTGAGAGCCTCGACGTCTCAAACACTAAATGAGACGACACAGATTTCTTATTTGTGCGTGTTATTTGTGAGAGATGGTAATAGGTAGGACTGCAAGGAATATGTAAGAAAGCAAGGGGAGTTTATATTGCTGAACCTTGTCTATCAACAATTTCTGAGAATAACTAGTGGTAAAATGTTTTTTGATAAGACACGGACGATTCCCTCTGAACTATTCTATTGTTTCTTTTGTATTCGAAGCTGCAGAATTGTGCCTACGAGCTTTTCCTAGCAACGATGGGGTAAACACACACAGACACACAGAAATTTGATCTCATAAGACTGTTTTTGTTCCCTTTTTCATCGGATTTTACATTTGCTGTGTCAAACACCTGTAAGCGCTGTGTTTGATATATTATTTCTAGACACAATGAACCTAATTAAGTGATATTAAGTTACATGGATCTTCAAATTCTTGCGATATCCTTCACGTGTTGGAACACTGAATTTGGTCTCTTCTGTAATGTTGCATCCTATTTGTCTAACTCAACTTTAGCCATACAGAAACTCGACTGTTCAGTGCTCATGGAAATGAGAATAACAGTTTGATCTGACTGCTTCCTGCAGTGTCATCTAATGGTCACCCCTTCCTCAAGTTGCCCCCCCTTTCGGAGGTACTTCTAAGGCTTCATCACGGCGTAATACGAGCCTCATTCTGTTGTACAGGACCAGAGAAATTCTTGACTCGCCTGAGGAAGATTTCCAACAGCTCAGGTTAGCATTCCTTCGTATTATGCTCATTAGAACTAGAATTATACTCTGAAACTCCTAGCTTGTCTAACACTTAAACATTCAGTCCGCACCTCACAGGAAACACACAGCGTCTCTGCTACAAAGATCAACCGGTTGACGCTTTTCAGGGAAACAGTCGCTGTTTATTGTGAGAATCATACGGAACACACAAATACACTTCCAAACAATATATAAGAATTCAGTACGTACCTCACAGGAAACACATTACGTCTCCATAACAAAGCCCAACCTGTTAGTGCTGTTTGAGGAAACAGTCGCTGTTTATTGTGAGAACCATACGGATCACACAGATACACTTCCACATAATATATACAAATCCAGCCCGTACCGCACAGGAAACATATTATGTCTCCCTCTACAAAGCCCAACCGGTTAAAGCTGTTTAGGGAAACAGTAGCTGTTTATTGTGAGGACCATATGGAACACACAAATACATACTGTTGCCAGAATGCAGGGTTTCTTAATTGCAAAGCGGAAGATTCTTATAGGTACTACTGTGCTTTCACATTTTAATAACCTGCTCAGACTTAGAATCGACTTTTATTGGCTAACTACAGCGAAACATGAAATTTGATGTTCATAAGTCTAAGGACATCCATATTTAAATCTTTTGAGATATGACTTCTCCTATTCTGGTACATAAAAAAATTGTTGATGAAAATGGAGGCATTATATTCCTCTGAAAACTTTATGTACACTGTTCTAGCCAGAAGATGTCATTATCTGGAAAAATACAATATGAAACTACGTATTACAAGCATATATATATATATATATATACATGCGGGCACCTGATAGCGTAGTTGGTTGAGGCACTATGCTATAAGTCGGAAGGTCGCGGTTTCCAATCCCGTTGAGGTCATTGTATTTTTCAATTGACCTAATACTACCAGCCGCGCTGTAGCCCTAGGATCGACTCCGTCTTTAACAGAAATGAGTACCAGGAATTTTCTTGGTGGGTAAAGGGCGCCAGGCGATTAAGACTGACAACCCCACCTCCATCTGTGAGCCAATTTTCTAAAAAATGTGGGAACCTCGACGTGTCACTACTTTAGGGGCCACCACGGCCTGTTACAGGGATGCCTTTACTTTTTTTTTGCATTAATATGAATGTTTTCACATAGAACGAAGGTGCAGAAATTTCGAGAGAACCATTCCCAGTTGTGGCCACACGTTCCACAGATCACCACGCCCATCCCCCTTGGTCCACTCTTGCATACTACATAAAGATTTCGCTTAATATAGAGGAAGTCTGTATAATGTTGTTATGCTGGACAGCTTCTCTTGTCTGAGGTATATGTTAATTACACATTTCGGCAGCTGGATCTGTTTCCGTCGTCAGGTACAAAGTAAGAAATAAACCTATTCTTTTGTGCCTGTTGGAGAGAACTAGTCTCTATCAACCTGCTTAATTGTATATACCTGACGACGGAAGCACATCCAGCTTCCGAAATATTATATAATTTAAATTCAAAGAACTATATCCTACATAATAAATGTATAATTAAAGAGAGACCATTATCACAAACTTTTGGAATATACCGTGAAAGCTATCAGAAAGGTAAAATTTATGTCGGCAAAAATCGAGACTGCGTTGCCAACTGAGGCATTACCGACTTGCAGTCCTATCAGTAACTAGCAACAACAGTTACCTGTACATAGGGGAAGGGTAACGATAAAGAAGTGCGAGGGATGCTGTTGACTTTTTGCGCCTGCGCCATCTTCCTGACGATGTGCCTAATGAGTTTCTTGACTTGTATCACTTTGGATACAGCGTAAAGTCAGGTTCTTTGGCCTCCAAACGAATGAATTGAGGACCCCAGGATAGCTCAGCCGGTATCGAGACTAACTACGGGCTGTACGACAGAAGGGTTGGAGTTCGATTCCTTGTATGTTCAAATTTTTTCTCTTTACCGCGTCGTCCACACCTTTTCTGAGGCCCATCCAGCCTCCTATTCAATGGGTGCAGGGGACTCTTACCTAGGGGATAAAGCGACCGGGGCGTTATGCTGGCCACTCGCATATAATTAGTGCTGAGGTCAAGAAAATTATTCCCCCATACGTCTTTATGGCGTAGTGTTTAATTGAGGGCAATTCTATATTTTTACATTCACGGTTGAATAGGAAGGAAAATGCATAATATTCGAACCGCCGCACGTCTGTGGCCTGCTCTACGGACAAGAGCGTCGTTGTGAATGCTAACCCAAAAACCATTCCCCTTGGAGAGAAGGCCGAAAATACTCACGATGTATGTTTGCTGGGTTCGAGCCCAAGTGAATTACCCCTCCCCCTTGCCCCCTCCATAAGCAAATCTCTATGGAGACGATGGGTACGCAACCGTCATATGTTTCACTGTAACCATGGTAACAGGACCTGTTTATACTAGATTATTGTGTGATGTATTTTCAATAGTATTTGTTTTAAGATAACTTGTTTGTGTGTTCGAGTAGTTACAGGCAGTGAACTGCAATTTATGCAGTCCCTTTTTACTGTGGCAGTACAACTGCCTCACAAATATCATTTTCCCAAGTTCATAGAAATGACTTGTGTGATTCCAAAAATCTGGAGATATCAAATTTAACCAACCGGATCAATTAAAATTATCTAAAATTGTGGCGCAGATTTTTCTGTACGGGCAATGCAGTCTGTTTCCAAACTGATAAACTCATTTACCCACTTTCTCTTCTCTACCGTTGTTGTAAACAATCTCTAATCTCTTCGATGTAACTCATTGTTCTTTGCTTTGCTAAATATGTGAAGCTGCCCCTGTAACAGGCCGTGAAGAACCATAGGCTTGTGAGACGTCGAGGCTCCCACATTTTCTAGACAATCGGCTAACAGATGGCGGTGAAATTGTCAGCCTTACTCGTCTACCGCCTTCTAGCCCCCAGGAAGATTCCTGGTACTCATTTCTGTTAGAGGCTGAGACGACCCCAGGGTCATAGTACCGCTGGAATGATTAGGCCAATTTAAAAAATCCACCTCATCGGGACTGGAACCCGCGACCTTCCGACTTGTAGCATAGTGCCTCAACTAAATGCCCTACCGCGTGTCCCACTGGTAAATATGTATACAACAATACAAATTTATATACTAGCATGTTATGTTATATCGCGTTTTGTAGTTGTAGGGCAGATTCGTAATAAATTTTAATGCGAAGTAATTTAGACCGCGAGATTAACCAATATACTATAATGGATATCGACAAATGAACATTTCAATTCATCGATACAAATCCTGATACTCCTCATATAGATATTAATCTTTTTTTTCTTAATATTCCATTATGTTAATTAGAACGTGAATCTCATTACAGACTTCATGTGACGTGTGGAGAGCCCTGCCGTTTTGCACGAGACAAAACAATAGATTTTCGAAGCTACGGATTAAGGACTAAGCCCCTTTATTGTTGTTGTGAGCTCACTGACGCTATCACGAAGATCAGCCCTTTGTAGATAAATGTAATATGGGTGAATGTTGATTCATTGCCCTGAGGTGGGCCTTTTGATGCCCCTGGCAGCACTCGAGGGCCCATTACGGCTGATTCTAGAAGCAGGATTCATGCAATCGGTAGCCTTACTTTTCACAGATCTCACGGCAATATCACACAGGCAGCTAATTAAGCGTATTGCTTTGTAAGGGGCCTGCCCAGAGCTCCACAGTGTTTCTGTGCAGGGGCTCCCTTTTCTCCTAGGGCTACGTGATTATCAAATTAGCTCCATGGAGTGGGATCCTTCTTCAGAAGCTAATAGTTGCTCAACTAGTCAAGATATACCCAACAAATTACGGCACCAGAAAATTCATTACTGTCACCATAAGAGCCCTCCGCTGGGACACAACCTCCCATAAAAATTTTTCAAAATCCATTTTAATATTGTAATTGCTTCTACACGAAGTGCTTCTAAGTGATCACTTCCCTCCATTTTTATCTACTAATATGTTGTACGTATTTTTTTCTTTCCCATGCATGCTACATGTCTCACACATCTGATCCTTGCTGGTCATTCTAGTAATATTTATTGAAGAAATGAAATTTTAAAGTTCCTCATTATACTGTTGTCTCCATCCATCTGTCGCCTCATTCCTGAGAACCCTGTTCTCAGACATCCTGAGTCTGTATATAAAAAAAGGTAAATCTGTAACGTGGAGGCCCATAGGGTTGCGAAACGTCGAGGTTCACACATTTCCTAGATAATCGGCTCACAGATGGCGGTGATGTTTTCAGCCTTACGCGTCGGTCGCTCTTTACCCTCAGGAAGATTTCTGGTACTCATTTCTATTAGAGCTTAGTCGACCCCAGGGCCAGAGTGTGGCTGGAAGGATTAGGTCAATTGAAAACTGTGGTGATCTCATCTGGAATCGAACCCAACCCTCTAAATAATTAGTATAACTAGTTCCTTTTCGTCCTTCTATAAGCAACCAATTACCTGGTCGCAAACGAAGCCCATGACATAAGAATGAGGTTGTGATAATGTGCTGCTTGCTCAGGGTAGTCGCACAATATGGGGGGGGGGATGACAGATGTTGGAACAATGGTGGAATGATTAATAAAAGGGGGGAAACGGAAGAGATTCGGAGAACAGCATGTACCGGTGCTATAACATCCACCGAGAATACCAGGTGAAGTCGCCGGGGGGTTGAACCTGTACTTTTGCGGCGAGACCCCTCGAGTTGTGGCTACGGCATACTCTGAGTAGCCAACTTTACGGAAGAAAAGTCCTTGTGTGTTCAATCACGTCCCAGTTGATGGAATTATGGTTTCTGTCGTATGCTTAAAATCTAGGAAGTTTATATTAATGACGTAAGGATTTGTGCCATTTGTGCCTCAAAGATACTTTAGAACAAGTATATATCATTTCGGCGGATCACAGCGGCCGTGCTGTCTGAGGTATGAACCGTCTTCGCCCGCTCAAACACTGGGGTCGTGGATTTGAATCCCACTCAAGACATGGATGTCTGTCTGCATTTACCCTGTGTTTGTGTTTGTTGTGTGTTTAGGTAGCGACCTTGCGACGGGCTGGTCCCCAGTGCAAGGAGCCCTACCGACTGCTGCCAAGGTCCAGAAGGGCTGTAGATAGATAATTTCACAATATGCCGCCAATGTAAACATGTCTGATCATGTGAAACTGTTTAGTTTGTTTCTATTTTGTGGTTAAGTTCGATTTCATGACATGAGACAGGCGAGAATGCGGATTCCGACACTCGCTGCCACTGCTTCTGTAGAAGTACGGATCGCGTAGAGCTCCGCTCTGGGTAACACAAGAGGAGCCCGCAAACACCCAGTCAACAGTTCTTGTCGAGATCCCCCACCGCACCCTCCACCTCTCTGGCCCCCCAGCTTTCAGTCTATTGTTCAGAATCAAGCAGACGCAATGAAGGACCCCGTAATCTGGTGTATTGTAGAGGCGGGCTTCAAGTGTATGCCCCCTCCAATTCGAGTTACGTCCGAGGTTGTACCTGTGTGCCTCGCGAATGCCCTTCTGGTGTTTGTTGTTATATATACACACACTCTAGATGTAATATCGCAAAGTACTCCTCTGTCTTCTACATTTCCCAAGCTTCCCCCACTCCCCGGTGAAGTTGTTGCTTAAGTACTGAAGCGAGCGCATCTTAGGGCCCCCCTCCCTTCTAGAGCTTCGAGTCCCCCCGCCGCCCGTTTTTACATTATATACACAGTCGACTTCTCAGCCGCGGTTGAATGGCTTCATGATATCCTGAAAATTTGAAAGATTCAATGGCTATGCTCTCTCTCGGCGCTCTTGACTCGCGTCTTCCAGCGATGACTGATTCTCTCGCCCTTTCTCAATGGATATGCTCTCTCTCGGCGCTCTTGACTCCCGTCGTCCAGCCATGACTGATTCTCTAGCCCTCTCTCAATGGATATGCTCTCTCTCGGGGCTCTTGACTCGCGTCTTCCAGCCATGACTGATTCTCTCGCCCTCTCTCAATGGATATGCTCTCTCTCGGCGCTCTTGGCTCGCGTCTTCCAGCCGTGACTGATTCTCTCGCTCAGACATCACGTGACTGGATGTTATATTCAGCTGATTTTGTTGCGCGAGGCTAAAGTATCGTTGTGAAATAATGCGATATTATGGCGGTGTTTGGAAACGAGAGGGCTTACACAGTAAACTCATGTTATCCTGTACTAGAAGATTACTAGCCAATTTTGTGTGCGTGTGTTTTTATTTTAATCAGATTTTATAGAAAACTCCCATAGAGTCCAAAGGGATTTGTGATGTTTAGTTGCGTTTTCTGGGGGTAGGGGGAAAGGAAAGTGAATATTATACGCCTGTGCATGGACATTCCTTCTTTTTTTTTTTTTGCGATTTTCCATCATAAAGTAGGCCCAAATGATAAACCTTACGAATTATATTCCCTTTTAACATCTTCCCCTTCGTATCATTGGGTTTAATATGTGTGTTGCGATTACAGGAAAAGCGGCAACAATATCAGAGCGGTAGTCAGAGAGGGAAAGTCATGAAATGGGGGACGGGGGGGGGGGGCAGAACGAACATCGCACCCTTAAGGCGCGTCAACATTAATCGTGCTCGTGTGACTCGCTATGCTCGCGAGTAATGTGGACGATATGATAAGTTACGAGACAAGCAAATTTTAAATTTTAAATTTGAAAACTATAGCCAATAAATTAAAATACGACTACAGCCTATACACACTACGTGTAAATATAAGGATCCTCACCCCCCGAAGCCTGGCGAGCAACTGAAGTAGTGTGGACGAAGATTTACGAGCATAAATAAAAGCCAGACGAGTCTCCCTACGAGCACAAGCCTGGCGAGCACGAACACGAGCACGAGTACGAGTAATGTGGACGCGCTTTAGAAGGTTCCCAGGCTTGGCCCGTTCGTCCTTCTGACAGGCGGAGTGTGAAAATGAGACGTTAGATGGTTAAAAGCATTTGTTCTAGTAAGGGCCGTGATAGTTTGATTTTATGAATTAATATCGACTGTATAATTTGGAAAAATAATATTTGTGGTTCTTACAGCTTAATTTTCATGAATTTTCAACGGAAGGGTTGCATGAGAGGCACTCAGTAGCAACTGGGAACTTGGGAACCGTCCCCGCGTTTGTTTGATATGAAATGTATGTAACATCTGGAAATTCTAAAGTTAAAGCTATCCCTGTAACAAGCCGTGGAGGACCATAGGATTGTGAAACGTCGAGGCTCCCATTTTCTAGAAAATGAACTCACAGAGAGGGGTGAGTTTGTCAGCTTCACCTACAGGCCGCCCTTTACCCTCAATACTCATTTCTGTTAGAGACTGAGTCGAACACAGGGCCATAAGATACACATAAATACATTGTGCGGGGAAAATGTTAACGCAGTTGGTACATATAGCTACCGATATGCTCTAAATATTGAGTCTTATGGAGAAAGAATAATGAATTGTGATAGAGGTAACAGTTGAGTCACATCTCGCACCTAAGCCGTGAACCCAGCTCGACCGTAGAACTTCCAGAGGTAAACTCCTGGAACACGCCGTGAGGCGCCTCATGGCTAGAGACTGCAAAAGTTGCAAGTTGCAAAATTCATCAGCGTTCCGAGCTGTCGTTACTGCAGATCATAGTTGAATGTGGACTAGCAATACGTCTTTCCTTCTCTCACGGTTAGGCTTTGAAGCGTGAAAATGTGGCAGAGGGGATGTAGTGAGAGATATCACATTTTAAAGAGGGGGGGGCATAAAACTTATTGCAAGAGGAACTGGAGCTTAATGAAAAAATTAATCAGGCGGTCACATGTAATTGCGTGGCTCAGTGGACAGCCATGTTACTGAACATGAATGTGGGCTGGCCAGTCTAGCCAGGCACCCCCCACCACCTCCAGTTTTCTTTTGCGAGGAAAACTCAAAATTTACATAGGACATATTTCAAATCAGAATTTAAAGTATTTTTCAATGTGGCCCCCATACAGAGACCCAAAACTTTGTGGGCAGTACGTAAAAATATTCTCAAGAGGCTTAAATATAAGTTTGTAATCAGCATTTTCTGGTCGAATATATTTTCCCTGTTGATAGAAATTCCCCGAGGCGTCCATCTTGGAATTAATTGTTCAGCAATTCTTTCGACATCATTTATTGTCGCAAGGAGCAACGCCATGATGATAATGATGATAACTATGAGAAACTATACACACATTGACTAAGGCAAATTCTTATTCTTGTAGAGCGGTAAGAAAAATACATTAATTTTCATTGAAATTATCATTTATCCCGAACTAAAAGCCGGAATATCTCAGTCGGTATAGCGGCGGGCTGGACGACCTGCGTTCGACCGAGGGCAGGGCAAGATTTTTCTCTTCTCCACAACGTCCAAACCGGTTTTGAGGCCCACCCAGCCTCATATCCTTTGTGTACAGCAGGGTATTTCCCCGGGGGTAAAGCGGCCGTGGAGTGAATCTGACCACTCAGTTCCCTCTAGTGCGAGCTCAAGAATGGTGGACCTATAACTCCACTGCCCTACACACCCCAATGACATGGTGCTTAATTAATTAAGTGCAGGGACAAATTTACCGTATGTCGAACTTACTTGCATAAATTTGCTTTGAAAATGCACTCTTTTCTGCGATATGGCGAAGTTCAGCTCAGTAGAAGTCCACGACGTTTCGGAGAAATATATCGCTTCCATTTTGAGAGTCGACAAATAATCGAGTAAGAAATTAGCAGGATGATAATCAGAGGGCTCTTCTACCTTTGAGATCGAGACAGTTGGCTTCTCCAAAACTTCACTTTGCAGTTCTACCAGACTACACGGCGTTACGTACAGGAAATCTGCACTCTTCGTAGCTTACACATGTCGCACTATTGTATTGCCTTCTATTTGGCTTATAATCATGAGTGAGAGGTAATTCTGTTGATCTTGGTGTCTGTATATTTGCCGATTGTTGTATACACTTTGTGTTGCAACAATAGCAGATCAGTTCGGATGGGATTGTCTCCTTGCAAACAGGGCGCTCTGAGTTCGGGCGAGTGGGACCACAACTTGGACACATGCGCTTAAAGGCAAGTTTTTGTGTACCATCTGGCGGCTCTATTGTAATTTGTTGTTTGCAGTGTGGCTCTGTGTCAGGAGAGGTGTCACGTGATGAGTACAGTTTGGCCAGAGTTACAGAATAACCCCCCAAAGCAACTGCAAATATTGCATACAACAGGGTCATGCATTGCGGGCTAGAAAGGCAACATTGCTTGTCCCTCTTTGTTGTCTAAATGTCTACATAACATTTTGTAGCTCATATGCAGTGAAAATTTACGAAAATCTTTAGTCTGCCTTCATCAGTTCCGTTTTTCCACGTGTAACAAATCGCAAAAAAAAAAAAAAAATCGGAATGGCATTTTATTTAATTTTATAGGCGACCAGCCTAATTAAAAGTAAGATGAAGAACAAGAATATATTGTGGAATTTTACAAAGTTTTATTGATAAATTTATATTTTGGATAATTCCTTCCGTTGCGTGTTTTATGACACTGTCAGTCGGTTGTGCATATAGCGGCACATATTGGGATGACAGAGGACTGGGAAAGGGCTGGGCACGTGATACTCAAGGCGTCTTGCTAGAATTTGCCCGAAAGGACTGAGGAAGATCGAGGAAAACCTTCAGTCAGGATAATATATGTCCCGGCCGAAATGCGAACCTAGCAGTCCATGAAAACGAGTCTAGATATTTACCGGGACGCCATTTTGTTCGGGACCTGGGTGCAATGAATAAGGTAAACTCGTGCAGAACTCAGACTTCATGTCTCTATTTGTAACCCTCCGGTTAATAAAATCGTCCCATCCAATGATTACCGTGAGATATTTCCCCGGGGATAAAGCGGCGGGGGCCTGAACCTAACCGCTCACCTCCATCTAGTATTAAGTTTAGTAGAGCTATATCCCCCTCCCCCACCCGTGAGTTTTCATGGCGCAGAATTTCATTAAGCCCAGCGACAAGATTACCGCACACAACCGGTGTGGTGCTCTAACCACGGTACCATTGGGAGCAGATACCTCATTTGTTTCTGGCATGTGACACCGCACTTTCTTGTAGAAATTGAGATATAGTATTTGTAGAGTGTACAGCCTTTCCTATGCAACTAACGCGAGATACGCGATCATACCAGAGTCGTTTCTACGCAACGGTTCGGTGAACACGTCCCGCAGCAACGGATACCCATGCAACAATAGAAGTACTGTTGCAAACGACAAAAATGGAACACAGTGCCTGGGGGTATAACTGAGTCACCCTGTTCCTGGTGGATAGAAATACGGGAACCTGGCCCACCAGGTTGGGAATCTCGAATCCGAGACAGTAGAATGTGGTCATGAGTCCCGTGGGACTCAGACCTCTGAATGACTTCGTTGGCGAGGACCAGCAGCAATTGTAAACGACAGACCCATCCTCTAGTCAGAGAGTATATTACATAAGGACTATAATCACAAGTGCTCAGCTGGAAGAAAATTACTGGTCGTGAGTCTCAAGGGGCTTGTCGCAAAGGGGAACTGATTGAGTGTAAAGTAACTCTGACGCTGAGCTTTGAAGAATAGTTCAGTTGGAAGAGAGTTGCCGGGCAGAGAGGACTTAAGACCGGAAGCAGAGTACTAGTCATTGTTAGAAGCCGTTACCAGGCAACTACTAGTGAAGTCACTGCAGTCTGCAAAAGACTTGGCGTGATGTTGTAAAGTATGGAAATAGCGATAGTGTTATAGTTATCTGTAGTTACGACCTGTAAGTGGTTAATAAATCGAGCCACCAATCTAAACTCCATCTATAGTCGCTCATACACGTGACAATATTATCTCCGTTTTTCGGGTTTGAGAGTAAGCCAGCAAGATACAACCGTAAATCTCTTTGGTTCGAATCTCGACCAAACCATCAGCAATTCTGACCGAGGCATTCCTTTGTTTTCCTCAGTCTCTCTAGACAAATACCGTGACAGTACCTCAGTTAAGTCACTAGCTCGTCCTTCCAGATGCGTTTCAGTTCAGCATTCATGTGCAGAGGGAAAGGAAGTAGCATGCATTCCTGCTTGAATCTTGTATGTATTTTGGTCTCTTTCATAGCTTAATGTACCATGAAGATGGGCGCAGTATTCTCCTTCGAAATGTCCGTAGACTTCTACCATGTTACACGGTATCACATCCCAGACAACAGTCTCTTTCAGGCATATGTCGGTTTCACGCAAGCCGGAAGGATGCAGTCATAAGCTGATGGTAGCAATTAACGCGAACAGATCCTTGCGGTATGGAAGCTGGTTGTTTAATTAATTGTCTGGCGAAACAGATGTGGTGTGTTTTCTAATAGGTGTCCTGTGTTTTTATTGCAGGTGTCCTCTGATGTGGCCTAACAGCCTTACAGCTGGGTAAGTGTTTACATCCTGTCAAGTCTTACTGCGTTCATATGGAATAGTTCACCTTCCTTATGAGAGGTCGTAACTGGACGTTTCGGAATGCCAAACCGCTGTTGTCTACACGCGCACTGTTACAATTCGGGAAATATGTTACACCTAAATAAACTGAAAACACATACTTCATCAGAATAATATGAGTAGTCTGCTGAAAGTCAACCGACGTTTCAGAGGAAAATATCTTGCTCAGATTATTCGATCCTAAAGATGAAGACGATAAGTTCGTCCGAAATACACGGTGTTATACCCCAGAAGATATTACTCTTCATAACCACCGGTGTCAGAACCTAAAGTCCGGCTCACTTCAACTATTCATCCTAAATTGACAGAATGTTCACATTAGTTACCATACAGTGTTTTTCCAGGGGCATGCAGTAATATAGTTGGCTGAGGCACTATGCTACAAGCTAGAGGATCGCGGGTTCGAATCCTGATGAGGTCACTGGATTTTTTAACTGACCTAATCCTTCCAGCAGCACTATGGCCCAGGGGTCAACTCAGCCTCTAACAGAAATGAGTACCAGGAATCTTGCTGGGGGGGTTAAGGGCGGCCGGAACGTAAGGCTGACAACCTCACCGCCATCTGTGAGCAGACACTCTAGAGAAAGTGTGGGAGCCTCGACGTCTCAGAAACCTATGGGCCTCCACGGCCTGCTTTAATAATCTTTTACCTTAATACAATGTGAACCTGTTGAGAACTGGGTCTGTGTTTCAATAACGTAGCGAAAAGAAAGTAGGACAGTTCCACAACAAACTTCGTAGCAACTGCCCCACCTGATCATGACGTCATATGAAGGCATGCAGAGGCTTTCAATAATAATAACAATAATATATTTTTGACGTTGAATCAGTGGTTATTAAAATTTAATAACCATTTTTTTCTGTAAAATTAGACTTCGATATAGTGATGGGCTACGGGCTGGACGGCCGTGGTTCGATTCCCGGCAAGGGCAAGAAATGTTTCTCTACTCCACAGCGTCGAGACCGGCTATGGGGTCCACCCAACCTCACATCCAATGGCCACAATGGGCTCTTTCCTTGGGGGGGGGTAAAGCGGCCGGGAAGTAAAGCTGACCACTCACCTCAAACTAGTACCGAGGTCAAGAAGATGTGGAGCTATACATCCACTCCCCCATATGCCTTCGTGGCGTAGTGGTCAATTAGTTAACCACAGGGACAGCTTTACCTTGCGTTAAAATATTAGAAGCAGAAACTCTTATAAAGAGATTTACGTCAGAGCAGAGCGTGTGTCAGTTTGTTTCCTTTTCCGTTCCCACTCCTTTCCATCTGTGCGGAAGCGATTTGGGATGAGAAGCCAAGCCGAGATTTTGTAATGCGGATCGAATTTTCGCAAAGCGAGGTCTCTCTGAATTGCTATTCCAAAATTGTGTCCATTTGCCAACAAAACGCCGACTTCTTGGGTGCTGTGTTTGACCTTGGCTTTCTGGAATACGCCGAATAAATTTTGAAAGTTCTCCAGCATTTCGACAAAAAAATTAGTTGCCTTCTTCATAGTTAATTTTTTGTTGCCTTGTTGGAAGCCCTTAAATAGATCTCGCTGTGAGATATGAGTTTGAGGTGTAACCTCCAATTCGTTAAAATCATTCAAAATTAATTAATCCTGAAGATGGCGATTGAAATATTTGCCGAAAAGTTAGAAAACACTGAACTTTATATGAGATGTATTCCTGAGTAATACCTGTACGTTCAGTATTAGCTAGCGGTAGCTTACCTCTTCCAGTGGAAACTGCTCCAGTCAGCCTGCTAGCAACCGCGTAATGATGAAAGGAGCAAGTTGACTGACTAACTAACTCCATGCGACTGAGTCCTTGTTAAGAAGCTTCCAGTTGTACGGCCACTCAAGAAATTCCCAATATTTTATAGAACGGAGAACTTCATTGCCGTGTTCATAAGAGCACAAACTTGTCCTTGTCCTAAGCCAGATAAAACCAATCCATACCACTTTATGCTATGCCTCTAAGATCCATTTTAATATTATCCCCCACCCACATCTAGGTCTTATTAGTGATCTCTTTCCTTCTGGCTCTGTCACCAGAACCCTGTATGTATTCTCATTCTACATTCCCTTCCCATCTTTCCTTCTTTCTTGACTTTATCATTCCAGTTATATTCGGTGAAGAGTTGAAGCTCCTCATTGTGTAGGGAAAGAGGGGACTCAAGCCACGGAGTTTTTCTTTTTTGTGAGTCCCCTCAGTCAGATGTGTCAGGTGCAGTGGCATACTAACTGCTGTGCTAGCCAGGCACTTCCCTGGAGAGACTGAGGAAAACTACTAAGAGCTTGAGTCGTACTATCCACGGTTCCAGCCAAAATTCAAACGGAATTCCACACGGATGTAAGTTTCATGAGCCGTATTCAGCAATTGTCCCGTTCGAATCTCGCCCGGTCACTTCCGTCTCCTTCCAAATCCTCTACAATTCATCCTGACATCACGATATGTAGAGTGCAGCTACTGACATCGTCGTTAAATAATCCACGGTCATTGATATGGATTTCGAGGTTGATGAGTTTGTGACTATGAAGGAGTATTCTTCTCGGGTCTGAGTCGTATGGACCGGTATAAATTTTTACTGACGTTTCGGAGGGACGTACCGCGCTCATGGCGCGAATCGCTGATTTTTTCTTTGCTGATGCTTGGTCTTATATTCAACCTTTGAAGACTGCAATAACATGTGTCTCCGAAATGTCGATAAACTTGTAACAGATTATACGGCGTCACACAAAAGCACCCTGTTTCACGTTTCTGTACGAGAAGTGGAGTTATTGCGTTGAAGTAGAGTTGCTGAGACTTTGGACTCTGCCCTTCGTAAGAACATTAGAGAACACAAAGTTTCGGAAGGTGGATCTGTTTCCATGTTCAGGTGAGATGGGAGACATTCTGCTGGGTCCTGTAGAAAGAGCTAACCTCAATATCGGAACATCTGAGTGTTCCTTTGTATGTTAATGAATGGAGCACTTGTGGCTGATAGTGGATCCCATGATTTAAGTTCTGGCGTTGGTCACGTGCACAGGTGTGTCATCAGCTTCCATGCAGACCTCTTNGCCCCCCCCCCGCGCCACGAACAGAAGCGGCCCTCCCATCAGGAAATGAAAGTACAGACATTGCAAACCACGCAAGACGAGCAAAAACGACATAAAAGAATTCTAGAAATTTCTTGTATCTGAATTCAATTAGCTCTATGGGAAGCAAATGCTTCCCTCAATTACTCAAGATATTCCCAGCATTTCCTGTAACTCACAAGGCCAGCTCTGTGTTCACAAGATCACGCCACTAGCCCGTACCCACAGCCAGATAAATTCACTCCAAGCAGCCCTATACTATTCCGTTACTATCCATTTTAATATTATCATTTTATCTCCAATGGTGGGATAGGCTAAGACCACGATTACCAAGAAATAGATGTTACGTTCCCCCACAGGGGCACGAGTTATTTTATCTCTGCTGTTCTCAGACAAGCTCTGGGGCCCACCAAGCTTCCTACAGTTGAAGAAAGCAGTCTTCTGGGATTTGGCACCGTGTATATGTGGTGTTAACCGANTATACTTTTTCTTCTACCCTGAAGATGGGGGCGATACGTTCCTCCGAAACGTCGGTTAACACCACATATACACGGTGCCAAATCCCAGAAGACTGCTTTCTTCATAGTCACCGCCGTGAAAGCCTCAAATCTTACATTCCTACACAGTTGTTACCCGGAACTCTTTCTCTGGGATAAAGCAGCCGGTGCCTGAATATGACCACATCAAGCGTGGAAATTCGTAACTGAATTCCCCAATCCACTTTTATTTCGTTAAACACAAGTATAGATTTGGCTTTACTATCTTTCCATCTACGCCTGGGTCTTCTTAGTGGTCTCTTTACTTCAGTCTCTCGTACAAAAACTACGCACTTCTCCTTTCTCCCATGCGTGCTAAATCCTCCCTCATTTGATTATTCTAACAATATTTGGCTAAGGGGATAATTTATGAACTTCCTCATTATGCAATTCTCTCCACCCCCTGTCACTTCCTCCCTCTTGCTTGAGAACCCTGCTCTCAAAAACCCTTAACGTATGTTATTCCCTTAATGAGAAACCTAGTTTCACACTCGTGTAAAACTCTTTCTTAAATCTTTACGATTTTGTGAGGTAAAATTGTAAACTTAAAGTTCTCATTGCAACAGGCCGTGGAGGCCCATAGATTAGTGAGACGTTGAGGTACCCACATTTTCTAGACAAACGGCTCACAGATAATGGCAAGGTTGTCAGCTTTACTCGCCGGCCGTCATTTGCCCTCAGGAAGATTCCCGGTACTAATTTCTGTTAGAGGCTGTGTCGGTCCCGGGACTACAGAGGGTCTGGAAGGATTAGGTGAATTGAAAAATCCAATGAACACATCGGGACTTGAACCCGCGACCTTCCGGCTTGATGCATAATGACTCAAACAAATACGCTACCGCGTGCCCCATTAACTGGCGTTTCATTTTTCATACCTAGCTCAAGCTGATATAATACTAAGAGGCCGCTGGTGTGATATCATTGTTATGAATGTTCACGCCCCAACAGAAGATAAAATTGATGACATGAAAGATAGATTCTATGAAGAACGAGAACATGTATTTGATAAATTCCACGAAGTACCCTACCAAAATTTTGTTAGGAGATTTCAATGCCCAAGTAGGCAGGGAACACATTTTCAAATCAACAACTGAGAATAAGAATTTGCATGAAATTAGTAATGATAATGGAGTTAGGGTAGTAAACTTTGCCACATCGAAAATTCTTATTGTCAAAAGTACCATGTTCCCACATCGTAACATCCATAAATTTACTTGGACATTCCTGATGGGAAGATACACAATCAAATAGACAATATTTTGAAAGATAGGAGACGGCACTCAAGTATACTTGATGTCCGATCATTCAGGGCAACAGATTGTGATACTGACCACTACTTGGTGGTGGCAAAGGTTAGGGAAAGACTGACAGTGAGCAAAAAACAACACACAGAATTCATATGGAGAGGTTCAATCTCAAGAAATTAAATGAGGTAGAGGGTAAAGAGCAGTATTGTGTTGAAATCTCAAATAGGATCACGGCTTTGGAAAATTTGGAAACTGAGGTGGATGTTAATAAAGCTTGGGAAACTATTAGAGAGAATATAAAAATTTCTGCCAAAGAGAGTCTTGGTTGTTATGAACTGAAGAAGCATAAGCCATGGCTCAAAATTATTATATCAAAGAAAGCAGGCCAAATTGCAATGGTTACAGGATCCAAGCGAGTTAAATGGGGATAATCTGAGCAATATAAGACGTGAAACCAGCAGGCACTTCAGGAACAAAGAGTGGGAATATCTGAAACACAAAATTGATGAGCTTGCAATGAACAGTAAGAACAAGAACATTAGAGACCTGTATAGAGGAATAAATGACTTTAAGAGGGGTTACCAGCCTAGCAGTAACTTAGTGAAGGATGAGAATGGTGATCTGCTTGCAGATTCCCACAACATTTTGATAGGTGGAGGAACTACTTCTCCCAATTATTGATTGTACATAGGGCAGTGATGTTAGGCAGACAGAAATCTATATAGCTGAGCCGTTAGTACCTCATCCTAGCCCTTTTGGAATTTGAAATTGCTATTGCAAAATTGAAAATGTATAAATCGCCAAGTAGTGATCAAATTCCGGCAGAACTTATTCAAGCAGGAGGAGAAATATTACATTCTAAGATCCACAATCAAATTACTTCTATTTGGCATAAGGAGAAATTTCCTGATCAGTGGAATGAGTCTATTATTTTACCAGTTCACAAGATGGGTGATAAAACTGACTGTAGCAATTATCATGGGATATCACTGCTATCAACTTAATGCGAAATTTTATCCAATATTCTTCTTTCAAGGTTAAGTCCATATATAGATGAAATTATTGGGGATCATCAGTGTGGTTTTCGACGTAACAGATCTACTACAGATCAGATCTTTTGCATTTATCAGATATTAGAGAAAAAAATGGGAGTACAATGAGGCAGTACATCAGTTATTTGTAGACTTCAAGAAACCCTATGATTCAGTTAAGAGAGAAGTATTGTACAATATTCTGATAGAGTTTAGGATACCCATGGAACTAGTTAGGTTGAATAAAATGTGTTTAAACGAAACTTATAGTAAAGTCTGTATAGGTAAATATTTGGCGGATAAATTTTCTATCCAGAGTGGTCTAAAACAAGGAGATGCTTTATCGCCACTCCTTTTCAACTTTGCGTTAGAATATGCCATTAGGAAGGTATAGGGAAACCAGGTGGGACTGAAATTAAACAGGACACATCAGCTGTTGGTCTATGTCGATGATGTGAATCTACTGGGTGATAATGTAGATACCATAAAGAAAAACACACAAGCTATAATTGAGGCAAGTAAAGAGGTTGGTCTAGAAGTAAACACAGAGAAAACTAAGTATATGTTACACTCTCGNAGGATAGGGACCAGTGGAGGGCTCTTGTGAACACGGTAATGAACCTTCGGGTTCCATAAAATGCTGGGAAATTCTTGAGTAGCTGCAGAATTGGCTTCTCCTCCAGAAGAGCTCAGCTCCATAAGTAAGTAAGTAAGTGAGTAAGTAAGTAATTAAGCTCAAGTTGATAGGTCAAGTGGTTTCATGTGACATTTTTGGCACCATAACAGTTTCTTCTCCTAATTTTCTCGGTTTTTCCCTGATAATGACCATTCCTCTACTGCTTCGTACTGCTTTATCACTGCCCCCGTCCCGTGTGCATTAGCACTCCCACACACTCGGTCTTCACATCGAGGTCTGCACCGTCCTAGTTGCAGAGTGAGTGGTCGATCCGAACTTCTAGTCAACGTTCGTTACTTTGAGAACAAATTAAATGATGCTATAAGATCTCCTTCCTGCCTCTATGTCTGTGTATACTTTCCATATGACATCTCCTTGTTGTCTCTATATCTGTGTACCTATTCCATAAGAGATCTCCTTGCTGTCTCTATTTCTGTGTATACTTTCCATAAGAGATCTCCTTGCTGTCTCTATGTCTTTGTTTACTTTCCATAAGAGATCTCCTTGCTGTCTCTATGTCTGTGTATACTTTCCATAAGAGATCTCCTTGCTGTCTCTATGTCTGTGTTTACTTTCCATGTGAGATCTCCTTGCTGCCTCTATGTCTGTGTATACTTTCCATATGAGATCTCATTGTTGTCTCTATATCTGTGTATCTATTCCATAAGAGATCTCCTTGCTGTCTTTGTATCTGTGTATACTTTCCATATGAAATCTCCTTGCTGTCTCTATGTCTGTGTACGTATTCCATAAGAGATCTCCTTCCTGTCTCTATGTCTGTGTATACTTTCCATATGAGATCTCCTTTCTGTCTCTATATCTGTGTATTTATTCTCTATTAGGTCTCCTTGCTGTCTCCATGTCTGTGTATACTTTCCGTATGATATCTCCTTGCTGTCTCTATGTCTGTATACGTATTCCATATGAGATCTCCTTGCTGTCTCTATGTCTGTGTACCTATTCCATAAGAGCTCTCCNCCGTCCTAGTTGCAGAGTGAGTGGTCGATCCGAACTTCTAGTCAACGTTCGTTACTTTGAGAACAAATTAAATGATGCTATAAGATCTCCTTCCTGCCTCTATGTCTGTGTATACTTTCCGTATGAGATCTCCTTGCTGTCTCTATGTCTGTGTACCAATTCTATAAGAGATCTACTTGCTGTCTCTATGCCCGTGTATACTTTCCATATGAGATCTCTTTGCTGTCTCAATATCTGTGTACACTTTCCATATGAGATCTCCTTGCTGTCTCTATTTCTGGGTACATTTTCCTTATGAGATAACCTCCCTGTCTATATGTTTATGTACATTTTCCTTGTGAGATTACCTTACTGTCTCTATGTTTATGTATACTTTCCTTATGAGATCACCTTGCTGTCTATATGTTTATGTACNCAGCCGCGGCGCGCACTTGATTGTACGCACTGTATGTCTGCGTAAGCTTTCCTTACCAGATCATCTTGCTCTGTGTGTGTCTGTGTTCAATTTTCTGATGAGGTCATCTTGCTGTTTTCCCCAATTTTCGTGTTCTGTGCACCCCGATTTGTATGGAAGGAAATTAGACGATTAATTATGCTCAGTTTTTTGTAAACTTGAAATATCTGAATTCATTTTATACAGGAACTTTTATTGCTGTAAATATAACGTGAACGGTCAAGCCCAGAACCTGCTATAGACACATGACAATGTTATGTTCCTCAAGTCCTTTGGCGGTTACATTCGTTGTTAATCTGATGGACAAATGGGAATTTGATGATTTAGTGCAGAAATGATCACCAAATTTCTTCCAGCCTTTGCACACATTCAAAGCACTTTCATTGATACTTATATCGCCATTGTAATGTGACGGTTTTCTGTTGGACGAGTAATTACAATTTCGATCACGAGAACATTGCACTGTCGGCTTGTATCAGCTGAGGAGCACAGATGTACAAGTGCAACAGCTAAGCTGTTGATTAGAAAACTCTGGAGAAGAGAGGGGGGACAGAAATAAACCCCTACAACGCAACGGATTGGAAATAATGCCCTTCAGTGTGTATATGAGACCACTTGAAGACGCGTTCCAGGACGGATCGGGTAAATAGTCCCTCCTGATTGCAACAAGTAAATCAGGATTTAGGCGCGTGTATGTAGGACACAAAGCGTCGCGGCGCGTTGTGGGATGCCTTTTGTGAGGGAGCTGGTATTAACCGCGACGTTGTAGGCAAAGCAACCAGTGGCGTTAGGTGTAGTGTTGTCTGGAGTGTGCCACGACATAGTTCGGTAGAAGCGCACCGACGATTCGGAGTACTCGTAAATCAAGCAGCAAGGTGCTTGAGTCTCGGCTAGACTTTCACTCAATCTACAGGGTCCTCGCGTTTTTATTGTCGGTTTTTAAACGATGTTGTCAGCAGTTAGTCTTTAATGCGTCGAAGAGTAGAAAAAAGAATAAATGAATTGGAAAGGATTTGGAAGGAATCGGGATTGGCCTAAACGCAATAATATTCCGACATTTGCTCGAAAATCTGACGAAGGCAACCAAAGCCTTCAACCAGGATAACTGATGCCCTGGTCGAGATTCGAACCCGTCACCTTCTGTATATGGATTTAGAGATGTCCCGCTGGCTCCCCCGTGTGGCTTGGTTCATGGGAGTAGTTCCTCCGAAACACTGGCGGATTTGTATCGGAATACACAGTGTCACATCCCGGATAATAACGGCTTAATCTTTCTTAAATTAGTAGTATGTAGGAACAAAGATAATCCAGAGCTCTATACAGGTAATACAGTAGAAACCGGAATGTTAAAATTGAATATTTTTAAACATTCGAAGACCAGTGGTTACAATATGTACCATCCTCAACTCAACATTTTATTCACACAATGTATTTATGTGTTCTATATTGTTCTCATAACAAACAGCGACTATTTCCTCGGAGTGTAAGGCGGGCGTGAAGGTGACCACTCACCTCCATCCAGTGCCGAGGTCAAGAAAGAGTGGAGCTATACATCCGCTCCCCCATCCGCCTTCATGACGTAGCGCTTAATTAAGCACAAGGACAACTTCACCTTTACCATTTACTTCAGTGACTGAGCTTGTGAAAAGTAAAGCTATCCCTGTACCAGGCCGTGAAGGCCCATAGGGTTGTGAGACGTTGAGGGTCCCACATTATCTAGACAATCGGCTCACAGATGGCGGTGATGTCAGGCTTACGCGCCGGCCGCGCTTTACTCCCCAGGAAAATTATTTAATTAATTCCTGGTGTTCATTTCTGTTAGAGGCTGAAGTAAGTAGAACTAAGAGTATTTCGTCTGGGATGTAACGGCTTTAGTCCATCGACGTTTCGGAGGAAAGTATTGTCTCCATTTATGAGGTTTAAGCAAGCGTAAGAGAATCAAGAAACTAGGAAGGAACAGCCGAGACACTTCTTTGATGGACATCCACCTCACTACGGGTCCTCACATTCCAGAAAATATTTAATAACCAGCCGCTTATCAGTGGTGGCTGGAGACAGCAAGTGTACTGGGAGTCGCGTCAAGTGGCGTTGCAAGAGCCGCCACTGAGTGCTCCTTCTTCCGCTCGAGATATAAGTGCAGAGAAATGTGATGTATTCATTGCTGGAATGATGGGCGGCAACCCCCCCCCCATCTAGTATGTGGTTACACGCTGCGCTCCTCCATGGTCATGTGATAGCCTCCCCACCCCTTCAGAAGCTGAGCAGCCCCATTTGACTGTCAGGGCTCGTAGGAGGCGAGGCAAATATTTGACGAAGATGGTATGATGAGCCCTGCTTTTGTGCTGCCTGGTTCTGAGCATCAATGCAGGAAGTATCATCCCCCGAATTATTTAATATTACACCAAGAAATACCCGGTCTTCCCCCGGGCTCTCTTTGTTTTCCTTGCAGTCCCGCAGTTTACACAATATCAAAAAGAAACTAAACAAGTGGGAGAGAATTTGAAATCAAGAACTTATATCGTGTTCTAATGCGCAATGTCGTGTAAATTAGATTAGAAATTAGCCGACGTTTCTGAAGATCCTGTTGTCTCCATCTATAGGGCCGAAGATTAAATTTCCCTGCTTTCTTCCCTTCTGCTTGCTGTTCCCTTTCTCGGCTTAATTTTCGACACTGAAATTGGAAGTAGTAATTCCTCCGAAACATCAGTCACGTCTGCATATTACGATTTAAGGAATTTAAATTTGCTGATGTCATCCTCCATAATAAAATCATTTGATGCTGCGTGACGCTGTGGTAACACAGTGCGCCGATTAAGCGCTGCTTGTAGATAGTACTAATGCCGCCCGGTGGTGGATCTGCCAACAGTAGTCTTTCTGTCTTCGGCTGTCGTCAAGTTCATGACAAATATTTATTTAGAGAGGTTCTTGAAATCAATATTCTGTATTATTTTTATTTTTTAGATTTTTTATGTTGGATTGAATTTTGGGTTCTTGAAGCTAAGTTTCTACTTAGTAGAAAGAAGAATGCTGCCATTGAGGATTGGATTCGCGTCCATACACTCCATTTCAACATTTGTACATCGCTTCAACAGCCGTGGCTACCGTACATACTGGCAAGTGTACAAAATATATTTCATAATATTGTGACATGTAAACATATTATTACGTAAAAGCTCTGAAAACAGGCGACGGTACAATAGCCATTGCTAGGGAGCAGCTCTGTTGCAACGTATCCCCGGCAACGAGAGAATATGCACTAAAGGAAGAAGCGTTTTCTGTGCGATCCGTGCCTGGGTTATATAAGGAGGACTAGTGGTTTAGTTGTAGGCCCCGTGGGGTCGAATACCTCCACCGTTATCCTGCGAGTTGTAGGAGGCGACGAAAAGCGAAGTCTCACATCTGAGTCAGTGAAATACGGTCGCGAGTCCCTTGGGACTAGGACCCGAGAAGCATTGCGCTGGTAAGGGCCAGCAGCAGCATATACAAAAGACAGACCCGTCCTCTCGTCAGAGAGGGCGCTCCCCAAAACAAGACTGTAACTGTCAAACAATAATAAATATCTGGCCGCAAGACCCAGATGGGTGCTTTATTCCAAGACAGACTGGACGACTGAGACTCAGACTCAGTTGCTGGCACTGAGCGGCGTGACAGAGTGGATGTATTCGTGCAGAAACTACGGTGCAACACACTAGGTGCCTACTTAGAAACACCGACTTCTCCCTTATCGAAGAGGATAAAAATCTTAGTCATGAATCTCGTGGAAACTGAAGCCAGGAATGACTGTGTTGGCGAAGGCCAGCAGCAATTTGCCGACAGACGAAGTTGCAATTTCTGTATTTGGAAATAAGAAGTTGGTAGTTAAGGCCGAGAACAGTTCGGTAACCCAGAGGAAGGGGAAAGTCAGCCGTTGGAAACCGCTACCAAGCAACGGCTAAAGAAGAATAAGAAGACTTTATGTGTGCTGTAGTTACAGTGAACTTTGGAGCGTATATTTCCGTGAGAGTGTCATAGTTATTTTTAGCCCCAATTCAGGATTGTTTTCTGAAGCTGCGAGTTTAAAAAACAAGCTGTTAGACAGGCCGAAGATAATTGATTTGAAGGGAGATGAAAGGAAACTGGAGATTGGGGACTCTGCGCGTCATAAGCATAGCACACGTTGCGCAGGCAGACTTGTGGAAGAATTATTTCTGTTCAAAGAGAATTTGTTCCCATCGTGTAAGGTAAAACGTAAAGTTATACCTGTAATGGGCCTTGGAGGCCCATAGGGTTTTGAGACGTTAAGGCTTCCACATTTCCTAGATAATCGGCTCACAGATGGAGGTCTTAACCATACAGGCAGTCCTTTAGTCCCGTGAAGATCCTGGTACTCATTTCTGTTAGAGTCTGAGTCGAACCCAGGACCACAGTGCGGCTGGAAAGATGAGGGCAAATGAAATATGCACCTCATTGAAACCCGTAACATTCCGGCTTGTAGCATAGTATCTCACAACTTTGCTTTAGAATATGCTATTAGGAAGGTTCAGGGAAACCAGGTGGGACTGAAATTAAACGGGACACATCAGCTGTTGGTCTATGCTGATGATGTGAATCTACTGGGTGATAATGTAGATACCGTAAAGAAAAACACACAAACTTTTAATTGACGCAAGTAAAGAGGTTGGTCTAGAAGTAAACACAGAGAAAACCAAGTATATGTTGCTGTCTCGTTACCAAAATGCAGGGCAAAATAATGGCATAAATGTAGGAAACAGATGTTTTGAAAATGTGGCACAGTTCAGATATTTGGGAACAACGATAACAGATCGAAAACTGATTCAGGGGGAAATTAAGAGGAGATTGAACTCGGGTAATACTTGCTACCATTCAGCCCAGAACCATTTGTCTTCTTGTCTGCTGCCCCCCCAAAAAAAAATTAGAATATACACAATTATAATTTTGCCTGTGGTTTGTATGGGTGTGAAATTTGGTCTCTGACATTAAGGGTGGAACATAGGCTGAGGGTGTTTGAGAACACGGTGTTGAGGAGAATATTTGGACCAAAGAGAGATGAAGTCACAGGAAGTTGGAGGAAACTGCATAATGAGGAGCTTCATAACGTGTACTCTTCTCCAAGTATAATTAGATTGATCAAGTCAAGGAGGATGAGGTGGGCAGGTCATGTAGCACGAATGGGGGAGACGGGGAATGCGTATAGGATATTGGTGGGAAAGCCAGAAGGAAAGAGACCACAGGGAAGACCAAGGCGTATGTGGGTGGACAATATTAGAATAGATCTTAGAGCGATAGGATGGGATGGTATGGATTGGATAGATCTGGCTGAGGATAGGGACCAGTGGAGGGCTCTTGTGAACACGGTAATGAACCTTCGGGTTCCATAAAATGCTGGGAAATTCTTGAGTACCTGCAGATTTGGCTTCTTCTCAAGAAGGGCTCAGCTCCATAAGTAAGTAAGTAAGTAAGTAAGTAAGTAAGCATAGTTTCTCAACCAGTTAAGCTCCTGGTTCCGACGTCACTCTCTGACGATGACGTAAACTAAGAAATATTTTAGACTTCGCACACCCGCCTGCCTGCCTGTAGAATGTCGGAGACATGAAAGCGTGGATGTGAAACTTTTGCCGTTGTGGAAACCTCAGACGTGTACAGTTAGTATAGCGATGGGCTGGACGGCACGGGTTTGATTCCTGCCAAGGGTAACATTCTTCTTTTCTCCGTAATGCAGACCAAAACTGGGTCACACCCAGGTTCCCATCCAATGAGACCCGGGAGCTCTTTCCCCGGAGATAAACTAGTGCCGAGGTAGAGAATATGTGGATCCATACAGCCACTCCACCATACATCTTCATGGCGTAGTGCTTAATTAATTAAACACATGGACAACTTCGTGTACTTTTAACTTACCAATGTGAGAAGCACTTCCTTCTGGGATGTAAAGCCGTACAGTCCTGTACAAGTTTATCGACGTTTCGGAAGAATACATTTGTCCCAATTTGAGTGGCAGCAAGACAGAGGCACTATGCAGTGAGTCCGCCTGCTTGGCACCCCTCCGATTGCCCGAAGGGAAGAAGGCAACAGCTCCCTCAGAAAAATCTGGGCTCACTCTGCTTGTTTCCTACCTCTTCTTCAGAATTGCTTATTTTTCTTAAAATTATGCTCTGAAGATAGTGCATATATGTCCCCCTGAAACGTCGGAGCTCACTCTTCTTGCTGCTTACGTCTTACCGGTTGTTTGGCTTACTTTTCTACCCTGAAAGCTGAGGCAATGCATTCCGAGATATCAGTAAATATCTACTCGCCTGTAAGTCACATCGCCCCCTCTTTGTAGTCACCGCTGACAGAAGTTCGTATCCAGTTTGACCAATAAAATTTACCGTTTCTTAACGCGTAAGGTGAGCACTAAGTGGCTCTCATTAACCAAAGCGTCATATTGACTGTATCTCATGAATCTGAAAGGAATTTTACTTCTGACTGGAAACGGAAGGGGTGAGTTCATAGCCCGAACCCTTTGACCGTGCCCACGACTGATACAGCGGCAGAAACGGCCTCCTAGCTGTTGTATTGAAGCTGCCTCATTGACAGGATTGTTTGCTACCAACCCGCCCCGGCCTTTTCCAAGCGATTACCTCGAATAATTGCTACTCATTGTTGCACGGGGGAGTATAGTGAGTTGGGGAGTTCCTCACCCTTCCAACAATAGCCTTGCCTCATGCAGCTGCCCTTGGTTCTGCTCTCTCCACCCCCGCTGTGGCCACCCTTTGTGCGACCCGCTCAAATATGTACTGTATGGTCTAGGGGTCTGCGGCTCCTCAACAAGGGGATTCGGCTGGTGAACCCAAAAATTCCAGTCCCAAAGGAAGATGCTTAACAAAAAATTCTGTCCCTTATTCCCTTTAGTGATCATGGGACGTGACTCATATCGTATTAACGTCTCGTTTCCAAACCGTTATTAAGATTCTGTTGCCTCTGTCTGAAGTAGGCAGAGGCCATTGTTGTACCATCTTGACTTGTGCGCGCACACACACAAAAAATTGAAGATCGCAGTTTGTTTTCCCCACCTGCAGAGAGAAACATGAGCTCTGTGGGCTGTCACGTGTGCAGTGCAGACCCATTCCAATTTTTAAGACCTTATACTAATTTGTATCTGCAGCTTTTTCCAAATTCTATATAAAAGGTGTCCCATCTCTACCCTAAAATCACTGGGCCCTCTCTATTAAATTCATGTGTATATATAAATAATTTCTGTTAATATTTTCATTTTTAAAATCAATATATTTCATATTTTTATGAATTAATAATGGACACGCGGTAGCGTAGTTGGTTGAGGCAGTTTGCTACAAGACACAATGTCGTGGGTTCGATTCCCGATGAGGTCATTCGATTTTTCAATTTACCTAATTCTTTCAGCCGCTCTATGGTCCTGAGGTCGACTCAGCCTCTAACAGAAATAAATATCAGAAATCTTCCTGCGGGGCAAAGAGAGGCCGGCTGGCTCACCGCAATCTGTGAGCCGATTGTCTAGAAAATGTGGGAACCTCGACGTCTCAGAACTGTATGGGTCTTCACGGCCTGTTACAGGGATGGCTTTACTTTATCAGATGATGCTATTTATTAAGATTTCTGTCTTCTTGGAAATAACGCCGTGCAGGCTGTTGAACGTCAACGGACGTTTAGTAAGAACATGTAGTCTCCATCTTCAGGAAATAAGAATACGCCAAATGGCAAACCAACATAAAGCAGACAGTAATCTCTTCCTACACTGAAGAAGGGGGCGACATATTCCTAAGAATTTTCGGCTGAATTTCAACGAACCACACAGCGTTATATCCCAGACGACAGAATTCTTCATAAGAACATGAAACCCTAAAATATTTATCAGTATTTTACAAATATATTACTGAGGGTGTTGAGAACAGGGCACTGAGGAGAATATTTAGACCGAAGAGAGATGAAGTGACAGGAGGTTGGAGAAAACTGCATAAGGAGGAGCTTCATAACTTGTACTCTTCTCCAAGTATAATTAGAATTATCAATTCAATGAGGATGAGGTGGGCAGGGTATGTAGTACGCAGATGAGAAGACGAACTCTAACAGGATCTTTGGTGAGAAAACCAGAAGGAAAGAGATAACTAGGAAGAAGTAGGCGTAGGTGGGAGGATAATATTAAGATGGATGTTAGATAAATTAGCTGGATGGATCTGGGTCAGGACAGGGATCAGTGACGAGCTTTTGTGAAAGCGGGAACGTACCTTCGGTTACATAAATTCCTAAAAATTCATTGAGTAGCTGCACAAATTTTTCGGCTTCTCAAGAAGTCTCATCTCCATGGGGTGAGTTAGTTTATTTATTTACAAATGCACGGAATTGAACACTCGATCTCTGACATTTTGGAACTTAACAATTGGTTCAGATTTACTGTGTAACTTCCCCAGAATACCCAGCGCCCCCGCAAACAAAGTAGCGCTACAGCCACATTTCTGTGGTGAAGTTACATCTGTGCTAACTGGGCTTCGCTTCTGTGGAAAGTACACAGAACGAGACTCCTAGGAAGAGCTAGACACTGATTACGTTTTTCGTTTGGTAAGATTCTAGACAGGTACACGGGACGTAGTCGACTCGAGTTTCAGCTGGCATATCGGCTATCCCAACTGGATTTCTTTCTTATTTTTCTCAGTCTTTCCATCCTCAGTCGATATAGCGACTAGGATACCGGGTGGACTATTGAGGAATCGGGGTTCGATTTCTAGCGAGAGTACAAAGATATTCTCTTGTTCAGTGCTCCGAACCCCATCTGGGGCCCATCCAGTCCCCTAGCTAATGTGCACCGAGCTTATTTCCCCTGTAGGAGTAAGCCGGCAAGGTTGTAAAACTGGCCATCCACCTCCATTTATCGCCGAAGTTAAGAATGCGTGGAGTTATACCTCCACTTCCTATCCGTCCATATGGCGGTGTGCTTAATTAAGAACAGGGAAAATTATAATTCTTACTTTGTTTAACGACTTCGTCAGAAAATGAAGCCACATGGCGTCGAACGGTAGAAGGAAGAGTGGATAATGAATAGGCAGACATAGGGAAGGAAACGATCGTTATCTAATCTGGAAAACTACGCGAAACCTCAAAATAACGGGTCTTGAGTTCGGGATTCGAAGGCGTGGCCTCCAGAACAGGGAACAGTGCTACCAGTCACTATATTGCAATTTGCTCAGTTTAGTTTTGCTTTTGAAGCAAAATTGGAAGAGAACGTAGTAACTACAGCCGGAAAGTCGCGGGTTCGATTCCCGATGAGGTCATTGGAATTTTCGATTGACCTAAATTTTCCAGCCGCACGATGGCCCTGGGGTCGACTCAGCCTCTAACAGAAATGAGTACCAAGAATCTTCATTGGGTAAAGGTCAACCGGCACGTAAGGCTGACAGGCTCACCGCCATCTATGTGCCGATTGTCCAGAAAAATGTGGGAGCCTTGACGTCTCACAACCCTATGGGCCTCCACAGCCTGTTACAGGGATAGTTTTACTTTTACCTTGAAGAAAATTGTCTGTTCAGTGAGCCTGAAATGTTGACTGTTTTGAGGTGGGTGCTGAAGTCTGCCTGCTCTAGGAACCAAGATTTGTCATGCCTTGCGTAGGAAACCTTACAGAAATCTGTGTGCAGAATGTCTGGATCCCCTACAGACGTACGTATAAATGCCGGAATTACGGATCCCGTCACTACCTGCCCGTGACGCACGCTTGTTCCCGTGGCACAGTATAGGAGAGAAAGTGACGAAGAAACGTAGAAAATTACAAGATATTTACCCTTCACCCATTCATCCTACTACGACAGTAGATTCTTGTAGAGGTAAACTTTCATTCAGGAGGTTTTCAGTTCGAGTTTCTACCGAGACAGCAGTTGTCGTGACTGGGGTTCTTCAAGGTCTTCCTCAGTCTCTTTTAGGCATATACCGGGATAGTACTCTACTAGGCAACGACCACTTTCTTCCATATCCCTCACAATTCTTTATTCATTCCACTCCTTGAAGTTGTCCTTGTGTTTAATTAATTAAGCACTATGCCATGAAGACGTAGGTGGGAATGGAGGTATAGCTCCAGCATTTTTAACCTCGGCACTAGATGAAGGTGAGTGATCAGCTTCACCACCCAGCCGCTTTACCTGCTGGTGTACCAGTCTGATAAGAAGCTGGATGGGTTCCAGAGACGATCAGGAGAAGAAAATAAACTCTTGTGTCTGCCAGAAATGGGAACCTTCCCTATAGCCGTTCCGACCTCATTTATCCGACTACTCGACGTAAGGTAATCTAGCTTTTGCAGCGTCGTGACGTAACCTACAACATATGGAGGCCAGAGAAGTAATTTCATCGATAAGTGACTGAACTCCACTGGTAAACATTCAGATTACATGGCGTTTTAGCCGCATACTAACACATTGAATATATTAAAATTACACAGTAGGTCACGAACGAGCGAGCAGTCTTCTCTTTCAGTGTATCTTGTTTATTCTATGAGTATTAATAATATTTTATTGCGGATACATGAAGCATGACTTACTATATAAAGGAGACGGTTTATGATTGACTGTCTGTGCGTGTTGTTCGTGGGAGATGGCGTTGAAGTTTGGCTTCCACTCATCATAAAGTAATGTGTAGGACAGGAATGCAGCAATGGGATGTTAATGTGGTCTACAGAAACGTATATAACACATGGTGAAACCTCTTCTATTTTCAACTTGCGTTACACTCTGTAAACATAACGATATACATATGTAAAGACATTTCCTTTTGAAATCTCAACAGAAGTTACACCGATAACTATATAGAATATTATGTGGCAGATGGACTAACCGTGTGCTTGTGACACAGGTGCAGCCCTGATGGCGAACTTGCTTTCCCTCCGTTCAGCAGCCCATGTGGCTCAGGCTCCACAGCCAGCATGGCCTACCTCAAATCTACGCCGTACTCGGTCAACGGCATCGGACTCGCCATGCCTACAATGGACTCCTTGCACTCCAGCATGGGATACCCAGCAGGTACTGTTACGCCACGTAATGAGCACATCCTGTATATACTCCATAAAATGTGTTTTCATGTGTGCAGACATGTTGCCTTCCTGTCATTTTCATTTTCTTTAGGTTTTCTAAGAATTATTAGAAATATTTCCCAATATGGCGTTACTTGCGCTCCCATTGTTATGTTAAGCATCCGAATTCCTGTAAATACTCCATAAAATGTATTTTCATGTGTGCAGACATGTTGTCTTCCTGTCATTTTCATTTTCTTAGGTTTTCTAAGAAGTACTAAAAATATTTCCCGATATGGCGTTACTTGCGCTCCCATTCATATGTTAAGTATCCGAATTCCTAGAATTCTTTATTTTTTCAGGTTTGTTGATTATAGATTAAAAATATCCTTGTTTTGTTTCGAACTATCCCCGGTAAATTTAAACATTGAGTGGTGTGAAGGGCGGAGGAGTAGCACGAATGGGCAAGGAGTGAATTGCATACAGTATATTTACAGGATTACCTGATTAGATATAAGAATTTTAGAGGACCTGGACTTGGAATGGAGAATAATATTAAAAAAGTTTTAAATAATAAATGTGGGGTGAGGGTTATTAACTAGATTTTTCTGGCTCAGGGTAGTAACCAGTAGCGAGCTCTTGTGAGCACGGCGATGAACTTTAGTGTTCCATTTAGGAGGAAGCATATCTTGAGTAGCTGTGTGACTATTAACTTCTCAGTTAGCTCAGAATAGGGTCCAGTGGCAAGCTGATGTGAGTATGGTAACCAACATCCAGGCCTCAAAGAATGCGATGGATTTCTTAAGTAGCTGAGCGACTGGCAGCTTCTTCAGAATAGCTCAGCTCCAATGAGTGTGTTGGTTAGCCAGTTATCTGCAGCACTGTGTGTGTGGGTTCGGTTGCTCAAGCGTTGCTTAATAATGTGACATCTCCCCACTCCTCCCCACTGTGACCCCTCCACGCATACATATGTAGGGTTGCGAGAGTAATCCAATCGGGACTCCGATCCTGCTAGGATGTACACACACCCAGCCACTAAACACGATTAAATCAGGGTCAATTACTCACTAATGTGTTCTGCCTGCTCTCCTCGTCAAAACATTCTCTTGTAACTGTGCACAGATTTCAGGAAAAGACTCTCCTTCTTTTAAAGGTTGATATACAGGATGATGTTATTTTGTGCTTTTCAGTTACGTTGGTTATACGTCACATAGACTTCAAGCATTAAACATCAAATATACATTTACTGGTAATTTTTGTATATACAAATTACTGCCTCAATTGAACAACACCTGCAATGAGTACTGGCTTTGGGATGTCATGACTTGTAGACTGGTAGAAGTCTTACGAATGTTTCGGATGAACGTACTGCCTCCATCTTCGAAGTCGAAGACTAAGCAAACAAAAACAAGCAGAGTTCTGCACTAAATTCCTGAAGATTCGGGCAGTAATTTCGTTAGAAATGTCAGTGAATTTCTATGAAACTATATGGTGTCATATTCTAGAAATTAGTACTCATACTCGCAGCTGTGAAAAGTCTCAAATCAATCACACTGCCTCTCAGCTACAAAACCCCACCGGTTAATGCTGTTTGGGGAAACAGTCGCTGTTTATTGTGAGAACCATACGGAACACACAAATACGCTCCAAATAACATATAAGAATTCAGTCCGTACCTCACAGGAAACCCATTACGTCTCCGATACAAAGCCCAACCAGTTAATGCTGTTTAGAGAAACAGTCTCTGTTTATTGTGAGAACCGTACGGAACACATAACTACACTGTGTGGGCAGAATTAAGAGATTTCTAATGGTGAAGCATGTGGTTTATATAGTTACCGCTGTGATTTAAAGGGCTAATAGAAGGCCATTCATAAAAATGTATAGTATTGTTTGTCACGTCGCATCCCTGTGGAGCGTAAGTATACATATTCTTGTCCGTCCGAAACAGCTGCACGGATTGTTAAAAACTAGTCTTCGATACCCCCGACCTGTACATTCCGTAAAGTCGTACACACGTTTCTGCGCTCATCTGGCAGAATGAATATCGAAGCAAAACATATTTCCAAAAAAAAAAAAACAAAAAAAACACTTGTTTTTGGTTCAATATACATTTCTCACCATGGAGCACGGTTGGTTGAGGCACTATGATACAATCCGCAAGGTCCCGGGTTCGATTCCTTATAAGTTAACTGTATTTTTCAGTTGACCTAAATTTTTCAGCCCCGTTATGACCCTCGTATCGACTCAGCCTCTAACAGAAATGAGAACCAGGAATCTTCCTGGGAGTAAAGTGCGGCCGGCACTTAAGGTTGACATCCTCACCGCCATCTCTGAGCCGATTGTCTAGGAAATATATGGTAGCCACGACGTCTCACAATCCTATGGGCCTCCACAACCTGTTAAAGGGTTAGCTTTTCATTTTACCTTTTTTTTTTTTCGAGTGTTGTAGTGTACGAGAAATTTCAGCGAAAACGAACGAAACTCCAGAATTGTTATGCTATGCATATATTTCCTAACTCGTTCACACTTCATGTTCAATTAACAACTTTGACACTTCTTGTGGTAGGGTAAACACTTGACAATACTTTGCGTGTACCACACATTTACAGACTGACTACTAATTGTTACTGGTCCTCGCCAGCACAGTGATTTTTGGTTCCGAGTCCCACGGGACCCACGATTATAGAACTCTAACTTCTCTTGACTGATAGACTGAATGTGTGGGTGTAGGCAGGTAGGGAGGTTAATTGCTGCTGGCCTTCGCCAGCAGAATGATCCTTGGTCTCGAGTCCCGTTGGAATCCATGGCCAAGATATTTGTTCTCATCTGAACTTGTCCGTGTAGGTGTTTAGAATTTAGGTCTTCTCTTCGNGGGGGGGGGGGGGGGGGGGTTATTGTGACCGGCACTCCCCTCTACTGGGGAGTGAGTACTTTCAAAAGGTCTACATAGGTGGCTCTATAACGGACGAAATAAAAAAAAACAATGAAGAGGTTAGTACGTATAACAGTAATACTCCAGGGTACAGTCGGTTCTCGTCTACGTTGTCGACTGCCGTCCGTTTTCCTCAGTCCGTCGGGCAATGTGAAGAGTGCACCTTCAGACAGAGCGACTTTTTCCAAATCTTCATTTCACTCTCTTCTGTGTAATGTTTATAGTTAGATGGTAAAGGTAAAGCTGTCCTTGTAACAGGCAGTGGAAGCCCATTGGTTTGTGAGACGTCGAAGCTTCCGCATTTTCTAGACAATCGGCTCACAGATAGTGGTGAGGTTGCTAATCCTACGAGCCGGCCGCCCTTTACTCGCCAGGAAGATCCCCGATACTCATTTCTGTTAGAGGCTGAGTCGACATCGGAACCATAGTGCGACTGGAAGGATTAGGTCTAATTGAAAAATCTAATAATCTGATAAGGAACCGAACCTTCGACCTTCCGGCTTGTAGCATAGCAACCTTAAACAAAGGAATGAGCAGCGTTGATGTAAATGAGGTGCTTTCGGGGTAGCTCATATTTGTCATCGGCAGGAGATTTTTTCAGACCTCCATTTTTCTTTTCGAGCAATAGGAGTAGGTCTGTCGGTCTGTCTGTGTATGCATTCTCTCTAATAAAGTCTGAAAGCCTCTACAGGATTCCAATAAATTTGGTATGTACATCATGCCACCTGAAGTCAGTTCGACGGCAGACTTCAGCAGTGAGAGCATTGCAGTTACCTAAATGCCTGAACGGATGATCTTGAAACTCGGTATGTATACCATTCAGCATGAAGATCCCTCAACAGGTATCTCACAAGTATGTCCCTTCAATTGTGCCACCATAATGTATTAAACGTTTCTTAACTTCATTACAGATACTTAACATAGTAATCTTTCTGCTTGCTATATCAACTACACAAATTGTAGTTAAAGGAAAGTAGGCGATTAGATCTTCCCAGAACTTATTGTTTAATTTGGGTTTTAGAATTCAGTCTTATACAGGACGATCTATTTAGATGATATTTATGTCTCTTATGATAAAACACGATAAGATGATTGTTGGTTATATTCAGAAAAACGATAGATATATGCAGCATGTTTTGTAAACATATATTAATGTTTCATGTTCAGTAAGTTTACTAATTCGATTCGCTTCTTAATGGATCAGCCTATAGGTGACTGTACCCAGATTGCTTATTTTCTTCTGAAAGTCGTTACACAGTTTAATAGAAACCCTTACAAAAATGTGTCATTTATTGAGAATATTCCCACCCTTGAGATGACATTTTTTGTGCATGTGGATGTGTCTTTCATATCAAAAGTCGTCACAGTCCGTTACGTCAATATTGTCCGTCTGAAACACGTCTGAGGATACGTCACACTTCGTTCAAGCAACCACAATGAGATGTCCGGTAAAGTGGCCTGGTTCTCATCATGTCGCCGAGCGGTCTGAGACATGAACTGTTTTGCGCCCACTCAAATACTGTAGTCGTGGGTATCTGCGTTCATTCTGTGTTTGTGTTGTCCTGTGTAAGTAGCGTTCTTACGGGTTCTGATACCCTGTCAAAGGAGTCCTACTGACTCTCTATAAGATAAACCCTTTAAAGCCTAGTGGTTAATATATGTACCACCTGTTATAACTTAGTCTCCATTCTGCCCACACAGTGTATCTGTGTGTTCCGTATGGTTCTCACAGTAAACAGAGTCTGTTTCTCAAAACAGCCTTAACCGGTTGGGCTTTGTAGCGGAAACATGTGTTTCTTATGAGGTATGGACTGAATTCTTATATATGATTTGGAACTGTGTTCTGTATGGTTCTCACAATAAACAGCTACTGTTTCCCCAAACAGCATTAACCTATTGGACTTTGTAGCGGAGATGCAATGTATTTCCTGTGTGGTATAATCTGAATTTATGTGTATTTAAAAAAATTAAGTAATTANATACACTGTGCTGAGTCTATAATTGGCCTTACGGCTGTTGGCTCAGCACATAAATAATAAAGAATTGAATTGAATTGAATTGAATTATTATTATCATCATATATTTAAAATATCGTCTAGTGACTTTGTAATCATGACGTAACGCTCCATGTCAGCATCTGGTGAAGACGACCATTCGGATGTTCCTAACAAATTTTAATGCATTTCATGTGAAGTGATAATTATGACCGACGTCTTATCCAGGTAACCCCCGGAAACAGCGCCGAGAGAGAACCACGTTCACGCGGGCGCAGCTGGACATCCTCGAGGCCCTGTTCGCAAAGACGNCTGTCAAAGGAGTCCTACTGACTCTCTATAAGATAAACCCTTTAAAGCCTAGTGGTTAATATATGTACCACCTGTTATAACTTAGTCTCCATTCTGCCCACACAGTGTATCTGTGTGTTCCGTATGGTTCTCACAGTAAACAGAGTCTGTTTCTCAAAACAGCCTTAACCGGTTGGGCTTTGTAGCGGAAACATGTGTTTCTTATGAGGTATGGACTGAATTCTTATATATGATTTGGAACTGTGTTCTGTATGGTTCTCACAATAAACAGCTACTGTTTCCCCAAACAGCATTAACCTATTGGACTTTGTAGCGGAGATGCAATGTATTTCCTGTGTGGTATAANGCTCCATGTCAGCATCTGGTGAAGACGACCATTCGGATGTTCCTAACAGAGTTTAATGCATTTCATGTGAAGTGATAATTATGACCGACGTCTTATCCAGGTAACCCCCGGAAACAGCGCCGAGAGAGAACCACGTTCACGCGGGCGCAGCTGGACATCCTCGAGGCCCTGTTCGCAAAGACGCGCTACCCAGACATCTTCATGAGGGAGGAAGTGGCCCTCAAAATTAACCTTCCGGAGTCCAGGGTTCAGGTAAGCCTCTCAAGGGACAAGATCACTGACTTCTGATGTAACGTTAATAAATCGGAGTTCTTCTCTCGGGGGTAATGCAGCCTGAGCTTGAAACCGAATCCAAAACTACATGTAGATTACCTGTAGAGAGCCTGACTGTCTATTGGTACATCATGCGTACATTTGTGTTGTTGCATTTGATGTGATGTCCCAACGCGAGGAAAGGCGTGTAGGCCCATAGAAGTTCACCGAAATTTAGGAAAATTCTGACTCCATCTTCCTTATATTACTGTCAGTATTAGAGTTATAGTTTTTAGATTCTGAGTTCGATCCGCAACGTCACTATTACACTCAAAAAATAGAAAAAACCGTTAAATTCTCTCAGCATAATAACAAGAAACGAACTGAAGACGATAGTGGAAGCAACTTCGAAACGTCGCGTCTGTCATATATACTTGACACAGTTTACCGTGTCCTAGAAAATATTACATAACCGACACTAATGATATGAACGGAAGGCGTGATAGCTCAGTCAATGTAGTGACTAAGTTACTGAAGTTAAAAACTGTGTTCGCTTGTTGGTAGAGTCAAGGATTTTTCTCTTTTCTTCAGCTTCCAGAGAAGCTCTGAAACCTATCCAGCCTGACAGAAAATGGGTAAGGGAAGGGACTTTTCCCTGGGGTAAAGGTGTCGGGGTGTGAAGCTGATATCTCATAACCATCAAGTACCGAGTTTAAAATGGATGTATACCTCCATATCGCCATACGTCTTCTTAGGGCGGTGTTTAATTAAGCACAGGGACAACTGTATCTTTTGCCTTAATGCTGTAAATGTCGAACACCTATAAGAAAAACACATCCAATTTCTGACTCCCCCCCATTCATCTAACCTTCCAGCCGCTTGTAATGTTATTTGCCCTGACCGTTTTTCGGGTAGCGCTACTGTCAGTGACACTAATAGAAAAATAAAGTCATTTATCACTTGATATTCATTGTCAACACGCCTTGCGGAGGTCACGTACGTGTTTCTGGGGGTGTCGGCCTCGTTACTGCGATATGTATGCAGACTCGTGTGCCGGGGGGACAGTTCCAACATTCGCGATAGGGGAACGCAGCGACCAGACGCTCTTCAGCGTAACATGATACAGGGTGATTCATTCGGAAGGGATCACGAATTATTAATTATAAATGACGCGATTATGTACCGATGGAAACGCAACTCGGTGAACCCATGCCTCGGTAGATGAGCGGGTGGCTGCTGGGTCATAGAAGATGCAGAAATTCATTTGCTCTTCGCATGTAGACACGTGTTCACAAATGTTGCAGAAGCGTGGCGGAAGGGATCACGAACTTAAAGAAATGGCGTGAACTGGAGGGGCAGTGCTTCGAACTACACCTTGATAACCTTTTCCCTTTTCATCAGCACATGATTGCACCACATATAATTAGACCTACCAATTCTGGTCCTCCTCCCGTGAGTGAATCGACCAGGACATGACTTCATTTAATACTGCAATTACTAATTTCCTGAATTTTCATTATTTCGAGGTAGATAAATAGGAATTCCCTGTAGAATTTCTTTCCGTGTATATATATATGATATTAATTAAAATTTTATTAATTGTTTTAGACACGACAGGGACATCCGGTAGCGTAGTTGTTTAACGCATCATGCTACAAATCGGAAGGTCGCGAGTTAGATTCCCTATGAAGCCATTGGAATTTTCAATTGACCTTATCCTTCCAGCCACACTATAGCCCTGGGTTTGACTCAGCCTCTAACAGAAATGAGTACCAAAAATCTTCCTGGGGGGGTAAAGGGCGGTCTGCCCGTGAGGCTGACAACCTCACCGCCATCTGTGAGCCGATTTTCTAGAAAATGTGGGAGCCTAGACGTCTCTGAACCCTATGGGCCTCCACGGCCTGTCACAGAGACAGCGTAGTTTAGCTTTGGGCGCGGAAGGGGGGGGGGCGGAAAGCCCACTACCCCCTACTCGCTGCATATTTGATAATATCGAGATGGAAAAGAGAACGGAACGTACCAAAGATTAATGCAAACAATTGACGATCTTTTTGTTTCTTGCACACGAAAGTTAAATGAGAATTGTTGTGATTGGCCGGGGGGAGGGATCGATCTGGATATTTTGACGGATTTACACGTTTTCGGATTACGAAAGCATCGATTTCAGAAGACCGGCTGTGGGCCTACATCTCGCTGTTGGACGTATGTTCCACATTCAAGAGTTTATCCGTCATAGGCCGATGCTCGAAAACAGTTTTTATTATAAGCCAATCATTTGCCGCGACCTTCTGCGGTGGCCGCGCAGTCTAAGGCATGAAATATCTTCGCACTCTCAAATACTGGGGTCTTGGGTTCGAATCCCGCTCGAGGTATGGATATTTGTCTGTGTTTCTGTTTTCTTGTGTTGGTAGCGGCCTTGCGATAGGCTGATCCCCCGCCCAAGGAATCCTACCGACAGCCTCAAATAGAAAAAAACTACATGAAACAAAGTGTTTCACAGTCGCCCTATGCAAAAGCAAGGAGACTATGTTCAGGAAAGTGCCCCCATGTCCCCTGTAACAGAATGTACGTGCATGTTATTTTCCTATCCTTAATGCTCTCACGTGATGGGGCGACTGTTGATAGGGTCTGGATTGGTAATGGTATTCATTGAACACTTATTGCAATTAACTATAGCTCTAACGCTAATTCACACTCTCTGAAGTTCACTACAGCACGTACTAAACCTTCTCTGTCTGTTGTGTCTTCACCACTCGTTGTCTGGTAACGGCTTCCAACACCATATATCCCTCAATTTCCGTGTTCGCGCTCTTACTGGCCGACGACTGCCTCACAGCTAACTAAATTCTAGACTTGCCCTGCTTATAAACACGGACCGCATAGAAAACACCTCTTCCAACAGTTAGAAGAAGAAGAAGAAGAAGTTGGGTTGGTAGTGAGAGACACTACATTGGCGGGGGGTAAGAAACTATATCTCCGATTTTGAAGGTTCCCAGGCAGTGCCCGCTTGTCCTTCTGGTAAAGATAGAGCATATGATCGGATTTTTTGTTTGTTTGTTTGTTTTTGCTAACGTTGGGAGGGCTATATTAAGGCGAAATTTTGATGTTAACAATGGGAGGGCTGCATGTGAGGCATGCAGTGCAACGTGGAATTTGTGTACCAACTCAGCATTTGCTCTAGTACCGAGGAAAACCACGGAAAACCTTGGTCGAGCTGGCCGGTCTCAGGACCTTCCGGATGCAAACTGACTTCTAGCCAGCAGTCCGGCTTAAATACGCGAACCCTAACATTAGACCCTGTCTGTCCTGTTGCTTTGTTTTAAAAGTTTACGTGTGTTTCTACAGTTTTTTTTTCTGCTGCATAATTTGGATGAGCGGCAAACATTTGTGTATCATATTTTCAAAGGGTTTTAACTGTTTAAGTATTGATAAATTTAGATCTATATTGTGGAAGGGCAAAGGTTTGTTGCTCATCCAATGACAGGATTTTATGATTACAATTCTTTTTTTTTATCACATCTTCTTTCCTTGTCCAGTGTAGGTGATGGTCGGTCGATGTGGCCGCGGGCGTACGGGCGTTTGGGGAGTTTCATCATCCAGTTACCTGTAAAGAGATCTTAGAGCTGATTATCTTGCAAGCAGGGATAAGGGACGCAGATGTTTATCACTGGTGGGATCGTAGTGTCCTAGTACCTGAATCTGACTGTTTTCGCTGGTTACCAACTTCTGGTACAATGTCCTCGTTAACCTCTTAAAATGACTTTTAATTTATGACATTCTCGTCTGTTCGCGTAAGGTTGCAATTGGTGTTACCCTCGGTAATTTTGTTATTATCCTGAGGACTTTATTTTGAAATGTCTGTAGTTTATTTATTTAAGTGTTGGCAGCATAGTCCCATCCGGGGGAGGCATATGACAATATGGAGCGAAGGAGTGATTTATAAATTACCAAAGCTAAATTAATGTCAATTGTGGAGGATTTATTTAGTATAGGGTACAGTTGTCTCAGTCTGTAATTATCATTGCGCAAAATACAGGATATGTGGGTATGGTAGGTTAATTTTGTGTCAAGTGTAACACCAAGATACTTTGTTTCCTTAGTCCAAGATATGGTTTCGTTAAAAATCTTTACTTAATGCGTACTGCAGCGATAATGTCGCAGTCGTTTAGAAAAGAGTGTAATTGTGCACTTTTTTTGTATCAATCTGTATTCTTCATTTCCGGAACCACGGTTCCAAAAGTTCCATGGCAGAGTTTAACTTCCTGACTGCTATATCTATGCTGCCTGACCGAATAATAATATTCGTGTCATCAGCATAGACCAATATGGCTATGTTAGAGTCATTTTCAATTGAAGGAATGTCATTAATATAAATATTGAAGAGCGTGGGTCCAAGTAAGCTACCCTGAGGCACTCCGGCCTGAATGGGGCGTAGGTTTGAATAAGAGTTTTTGTGCATTACAAAAAAGAATCGATTCTGGGGGTAGTTATGTGTTAAATGAATGAAGTGAAGTGGAATTTTGGCCGCAATGAGTTTAGCAATCAACCCGGTGTTCCAGACCTTGTCGAATGCTAGTTCAATATCCAGGAATAAGGTTACTGTAGCTTTGTTATTGTTGAAACCGTGCGTAATGCGCTCCACATTCCTCAACAACGCATGTGTTGTGGAGTGATCTCTTTTAAAATCGTATTGGTCATTTCTGATAGCTTGCAGCTTCCTAAGTTCGAAGTTTAGTCTTTTTAGAATGATTTTCTCAAAACGTTTACCTAAATAATTTAGAAGGCATATTACTCTATATACGGTAGATATACTGATTATGCAAGTGTACATGCCAACATCAGAGTATGAAGATGATGAAGTGGAAAAAGTGTATGACACAATTGAAGAAATTCTTCAGGAAGATGGAAGAGGAGACACAAACAGCATCATATTGGGAGACTGGAATAGCATTGTTGGAGATGAACCATATCAGAATATTGTTGGATCACATGGACTAGGAAGACGGAATCACAGGGGTCAAATGCTTATTGA
>NW_019725836.1:35951-41758 GCF_002891405.2 Cryptotermes secundus | reverse complement strand
TGTGAGAAATGAAGAAGTGTTAATTAGAGTCAGTGAGCAGAGGAATATCCTACACGAAATAAGAAAACGGAAGGCTAATTGGATTGGTCATGTTTTACGCAGAAACTGCCTTCTAAAAGAAGTTATCGAAGGAAAGATAGAGGGGCGGATAGAAATGACAAGAAGACGAGGAAGAAGACGTAAGAAGATGCTGGATGACCTTGGGGACAGAAGAGGATACTGTCATTTGAAGGAGAAAGCTCTAGATCGCATTAAGTGGAGGAATTGTTTTGGAAGAGACTGTGGACCTGTCATCTTGACAGATTACTGATGATGATGATGATTGCTCTATAACTTAGTGGGGTCGTGTGGCCTTTGCCTGGTTTCGGAAGCATAATAATTTTTGCCTCTTTCCATTGTGTAGGAAAATAATTTAGGGCACTTGATCTGTTAAACAGTTTCGCAATAAATTTGAAAACAAACCGCGGCAGATGCTGAAGTATTATATTCTGTATCACGTCAGGCCCTGCTGCTTTTCGTCGTTGAAGGTGGCGGACAATTCAAGCAACTCCAGAATGATTTGTAGCCCTCATCCGGTCTGTCAGTGGCTGTCTAAGGAAGTCATTCACTACCTGTTAGTGCTAACTGTAAAAGTACGATCAGCATCCAAATTGGTAGTGTAAACTTGTTCCAAGGTATCAGAAAATGCGTTTACTTTTTCCTGGGTTTCGGGCACAGTCTTCCCATTAATGGTAAGGGGTGGAATGTTAAAATTTGTGTTCGTTAAACTTTTAGTTATCCTCCAGGTGTCTCTCATGTTATTGGTGTCCAGCCCTTGTAGAGTTTCCTGCCAGGTGTTCGATAATTGTTCTTTTATTGCCGAATCTATTTGCTCTTTTAAAAATTAATGAGAGGACGAAGAGTAATGTCATGGGTTTTTTGCCATTGCGTCCGAAGCCTGTTCCTCTTTTCAATGAGCACACGAGTGGAGACTGCAATCTGCAGTGATTTGAAAGTTTTCCTTTTCAGCGGTGCAGCATAGAGAATGGCTCTGTTGAGGGTGTCTGTAAGGTGCTTAACCGCTACATCAATCTCGCTCTTTGAGAAGTTCCCCTCTAGGCACTGAGTATTCAGATTGTTTGCCAAGTAATACTGAAAAAGTTCCCAGTTCGCTTCCCGGTAGATACCATTTGGTTTAATTTCGTCAGGTTCTAATGGCCCACGTATGGTCAATAAGACGGGCTTGTGATCGGATGTGAAGAGGCTACCTAGGGTGCGTACGGATGGACTTGACAGTACGTTACTGAGGATGGCAAAGTCAAGGATTTCCGCCCCTGCAGAGTTTCTGTCTGGAAAATGCGAAGGCTGCGACGGAGCGGAAATTATGTAATTATTTTTGTAATAATGATTTAAAATGGATTGTCCCGCCGCATTATTCTGACTAGCGCGCCATGTTACGTGCTTGGCGTTGAAATCGCCTGCAAGTATTACCTTGTGCCCGGTTCCAATGAGGAGGTCCAAGTCACGTTCTATTATTTTTCCTGGCGGATTGTAGACCGAAATTAATACTATGGATTCCTTATTAATGTTGAGTTGAACAGCTGTAGTTTCCATATGTAAAAGAGAGGAAGAAGAATTTCGGAGTGCTTCAAATCCTGACGTATTAGAATGGCTATTCCGCCTCCCGCTGATTTAGCCTGTTAGACCTGTAGGTTAAATAGTTCGGACATTTAAATTTCGTGGATGGCTGTAAGTGGGGTTCACTTATTAGTGCTATCGGTATGTTATTGGCTTCCAGGTAATTTGTAAACTCGTATCTTGTTAGATTTAATGCCCCTAGCATTCCAAAATAAGACTTCGTTTCTTCTACAGTTACGTCTCGTAGACATTACACGGACTGCGTAGAGAACACCGCTTCCTACTTACTCCATTCACGCTTGCGGCCATTGTCCAGCAACGATCGTTGTTTAAAGAGTCAATACTAAACAACATGTCTACATGCTACAATACTTCACGTCTCTCGATAAATGTAGTCTCAAGTTGTTTGGGTGTAGGGTCTTCAGCTAAAGATGTCGGTGCCACCCCTTGCAAGGAAGAAGTTGTGACAACACATATATATCAAGGAATAATCAGCTGCTGTTTTCGAGTTAAGAGTCAAATATGACGAGTACTACGTCCTCGGAAGAGATGGGATAGCAATGCGCTACGTGGTGAACTGCCTGGGTTCGATATCAGCTAGGGACAATTATTTCTCTTCTCCACAGCGTCCATACCGGCTCTAGGGACCACCCAGCCTCCTATTTAAATGGTTAGCGGGGCTCTTTCTCTGGAGGTATAGCTGCCGGAACGTGAAGCTGACCACTCACCTACACCTAGTGCCGAGGTTAAGAATAATCGAGCTATACATCCACTCCTCCATACGTCTTCGTGGTGTAGTGCTTAATTAGTTAAGCACAGGAACAACTTCACTTTTGCTAACTGTCTGCATGTGACGCCGTGTAGCTCACCGCAGCTTTCAATAGCGCGACCACTGTATGATTCAGAAGGCAGTTCACGTATAAATGAGGGGATATCGGAGGTCTGACAAGTGTTTGCTGGCTGCAACATGAGGTGAGACTGAGTAGCAGCAGGTCACCTTGTCTGGGACAACCGACATGCAGATCAGTTGCCAAGTAACGGCTGTGTAAACAGGCGACAGCTTCTTTGCCGTGTACACAGAATTCGCCACTGGTCTCTGTTCTGAGCCAGATGAACCCAGTCCACACACACTGGCCTTATTTTTTCAAGCTCCATTTTAACATTATCCACTTGCAAAAGCCTAGGCTTTCCAACTGCCCCTTTACTTTTCTTTTCTTATCAAACTTTTACGGACATTTACCTCTTCTCCTATGCGTGCAGTGTGTCCCTCCAATTTCTTCTTCCTTGATTCGTCGTGAATATCGATTTTTGAAGTATTTTATTATGTAGTTTCCTGCCTTCCCTGACAATTCCTTTTTCTTAGGTCCAAATATCCCCCTCAGAAGACTGTGCTGAAACACCCTGAGCCCATATTGTCCCCAATAACTTTATAGACAAAGTTTTATACCCATGTAAAACAATAGGCAATATTACAAATTCGTATATTTCAATTTTTATGTTTTCAGAAAATAAAAGAGAAGAAAAAAGCGATTTTGAACTGAATGCAACTGCTAGTAATTTCTTCATGACGATATTTTTAATTTGTTGATATCGTCTACAAAAATTTGGAATTTACTGCATTTTCGTGGGATCCGTTAGCGATTCCCACGTCACGATATTGACCTGCATCACTCACTCACTCGTGAAGTTGAGCCCTTCTTGAGGAGCCGCGAATTGTGCAGTTACTCAAGAATTTCCCAGCATTTTATGGAACCCGAAGGTTCATTACCGTGTTCACAAGAGTTCTCCACTGGTCCCTATCCTGAGCCAGATCAATCCAATCAATGCCATCCCATCCTATCACAAGATATGAAACTCATCATTATGCATCTACTTATACTTAAGATTCCGGAGGTCTCTCCGAGATCGTTATGAAGAGTGTTTGTCACATGCTTTCACTTTGGTTTCTTGCTCGGTTTATTCCTCGACCCTGAAGACGGAGGCGATATGTTCCTCCGAAACGTCGGTTGACTTCCAACTGACTACACAGCGCTATATTCCAGAAGATAGAAATCTTGAACGTATATTAAATTTTTATAATCAGCTTGACCTATTCAATTTTATTTCCTGGACCTCTCTAATGGAATTCAATTCAAAAGGCGTAATAAATGATAACGTAGAAATGTCGATAAGGCAGACTTCAGTAACGGGGTAATTAAAATTAAAAAAAATGGAAGCTGAAAATATTTCAGGAGTGAAAGACTCTAGGTACAAATGGAGTCAGGTTTTATGTTCGGAAGCCTTTATGTGACTGTTATATCGGTGAAGGCGAGAGAAGGCACAGCACAATGATTTGCTTACCTACCTGGGTTTCATTTATGGTCGCCATTCGCTGCATTTGCCATACGTGCTCTTCCATAATCAGTTTTCTTTCACTCAGAACCCTCGAGACTTACCACATTTCAGTTGCTTCTGCCCAGAGGACTCTCAAACTTGCATGTAGAACAGAGCCAGGTTTCTCCCGCAGTCTGCAGACAACCGTTTGCTTTAAAATTGTTAACATTTTGTCCTCTGCTCGGACCTCCCACTACAGCTACGATCTTCCTTTTTGCTCTTTCAAATTTCCAAGCATTCCTTCACGTTTCCTCCGTCACGTGACAATTGCTAACCTGAACACGTGACATTAAAATGTAAAGCACAGTGTGAGTCAAAACTCGTGATACCACTAATCTTACTTAACACGTAAAAAAGAGATAATGTGAAAAGAGAATAGAAAGAAAGGGTGGTGGTGGAGAGAGATATTTGGGGGGAGGGGAATAACAGAGTACATCTTCGGTTTCGAAAGTTCCCAGGCAGTGCTAGCTCATCATTCTAGTAGAGATAGTGAATATGCATAGAATTTATATTTTGTTTTTAAGGCATTTTAAAATATACAGCAAACACTCGCTAATCCAGTTACAGTTAATTCGGATCCAATTATGAAAAATGTTGCTCACAGGTGAGTACATACACGTACTTTGAAAGACATGTAGGATATTCAGGAAGGCAGATGAGTCACTTGTCTGTTTAGACAAAATTGGGACAGCTTCTTTAAATCTGTATTTTTATATTAAAAAACACCTGCAACTTCTGTGACTTCTAGCGATTAATATATGTATTGTCCTTTCATAGTTCTTAAATAAAGGCTCTACAATGATATTTTCATTTATATTTATCAGCACTACTTATATCATTAAATTTCTAACTTAATTCTGTTCTAGTTCTTTCCTCATATACGGATACCGCTGTTTCATTAATCCGGACTATTGCCTAACCCCTATGACCTCTCCCCACAATTAGTCCGGATTAGCGAGGGTTTGCTGTATAGAACTTCAGTTCGTACCTCACAAGAAACGCACCACATCTGAATTTGGAATTAAAACAAATTGGTGTTATTTAGGGAAAAATTAATTATTTATTGTGAGAACCATACGGAACACACAAATACACTTCCAAATAATATATAAAAATTCAGTCCGTACCTCACAGGAAACACATTACATCTCCACTACAAAGCCCAACCTGTTAATGCTGTTTGGGGAAACAGTCCCTGTTTATTGTGAGAACCATAGGGTACACACAAATACACTTCCAAATAATATATAAGAATTCAGTCCGTACCTCACAGGAAACACATTACCTCTCCACTACAAATCCTAACCGCTTAATAATGTTTGGGGAAACAGTCGCTGTTTATTGTGAGAACCATAGGGTACACACAAATACACTGTGTGGGCAGAATGCAGAGTTTCTAGATATTACAGACTGGTTACTTATCTTGAAATAACCCTAGGACATCATGGCTCATATTTTGCTTCTTCCTGAGGTGGCATTTCATAACCCATTTGTGTATCTGTTAAGAGGCTGAGTCTGAGGCTGTCAATCTGGCTACAACAGCATAAGCAGGTAGCAGGCTGAATCACGTACAGCTGAGAAGTCATTAGAGCCTTGAAGGTTCAATTCTGCGCGCCAACAGCACTCCGTGTCTTATTAGATGTAATGTNGATCAACGAAGACACGCACCGAAGAGACAGATGCCTCAAACCAGAAAGAAAAGGCGGAGAAGGAAATAAAATGGAACCAGAGACGGCCAAAAGATGAACAAACCATCCGCCAGGGAGGCGGAGAGCGAACAAGACAGATTAAGGGTCGGCGAGCAGAGACCGCGACCA
>NW_019725836.1:22500-33115 GCF_002891405.2 Cryptotermes secundus | reverse complement strand
ATTGTTAAGAAAAGTGTTATTGTGTGATTATAAGGCAGTCTCCAGTGTACCAAGTGAGAGCCAGGGTAGAACAGGGTAGAAATGAACGGAGAGTGACAGACAATGATAGGAGCACAGTTTCAAGGCACCTCCCCTCCACAACCAAGGTCGGTAGAATTAGTTTAGGATAAGAGTCATGATAGACAGATCAAAAGCAAACCTTTTTCTTCATGTAATTATTATTGTAAATAGACAAGTGTACATAGTAGAAAATGTACGCAGGGAGTTCTGATTCACCCGCCAGTAACCATCCTGTCCTCGACCGATCCCGAGCTACCATAGCTAAGACAGCCGACGGCAGCCGAGTGTAGCGCCGATGTAGGAAATGAGTAACGACAGACCCAAGTAATTATTATTTCTCACCCCCTCCCCCCTGAGGTGTAACAAAGTGGTGGCAGCGGTGGGATACCTCCACGCCCCCCTGCCACCAGGGCATTACATTAGACATTATCTTAAATTGCCTTACGCAAAGCGTGATATACGTGATGTACCTTATGCTAATATCTTAAAAAATAGAATTTTAAACATAGAAGGTTTTAAAAATGTATACAACCACAGACAATTTTGACAAAAAATTTGTTTTGTAAAATAAGGATAAATACCCCATGAAGACGATGTTTTAGATGTCGAAACATGTAGAGTAAATAGTCAATCTAAATCCGTCATAATTGATGGTTTATGATAAACGACAGTAAACAAAATATTGCTTGCTTCCCTGGAGACAGAAGCCGATATGACTAGGCAATTTCCTAGGCGCATGTTCACATCTGAAATTTGTAAAACTTGTAGTTGTCCATGTGTCTGATTAAGCACCATACCGTGAAGACGTATGGTTTGGGGGAGTGAAGATATAGCTCCACTACTCTTGACTTCGACACTAACTAGACATGAGTGGTTCGCTTCACGTCCCTGCCGCTTTAACCCCCCCCCGGGAAAGCGCTCCGGTACCCACTGGGTAGGAGGCTTCATGGACCCCACAGCCTGTCTGGACGCTGTGGAGAAGAGGAAAACTTATCCTTGCCGGGAATCGAACCCGGAACCCGTCCTGTATAGACTGAGCTATAAAAAATTCTATCTTTTGACATATTACCCCGTATAGTCTGGTGGAAATTCATCGACGTTTCAGAGGAACATCTTAGGTATACATTCCGTGGGTTATTAAACGAAATTAGTAGCTGAAATCTAGAGCGCCGAAACATAAATTATGCATTAGTAAGTATCTGGAAGGAAGCGGCCGTGGACTAATTCAATACTATCCCAGCAACTGTATGGAGTGACTGAGGAAATCCTTCATATTCTGTCAGAGATATGAACCGAGCATCTACCGAATGTTTGTCTACAACGTCACCGCTATGTTAACCTGCTCGGTACTGCCTCCATTTTCAGGGTAGAGAAGTAAGTCAAATGAGGAACGACTAGAATCATCTTCCAGATTGCTTCACGTATTTTCATAACCTGTAGATGGACGTCATAATTTTGTCAGAAACATCCATCACCAGACTACACGGCCGTATGAACGCCAGTGTTAATTCTACGAGTAATATCACATTAAGTTCATTCGCCTATTAATAATATTTCATAATTCATTTCTTACCTCACAGAAAACCCAATGCTTCCGCGTTACAAACAGGTTAATGTTGTTTAGGGGGTGGGGGAATGGAAATAGTTGCCTACTTTAAGCATCCTATAAAACACACAAACACACTCTGTTGGCAAAACGTGAAAGCTTTGAACATTAAGAGCAGGTGGCACTGAGGATTTGCAGAACCATAACTTTAAATACAGAGGCAAATGAAAAGGATTTAGACTCATCTGTGGTTAATTTATATTGTTGAGCCTGTCCAAGTATTGACTGTGTGACTGTGGAGTTGCTTCAGGTAAAGTTGCTATTATCTGTGGGGCCTTGTAAGGGATTAGCCCGGCCATTTTATAACAGGCGCGGACGTTATTACACGCTGGCTGTATTGAGCAAGAAGGGCTCTTCTATAAACGCCCCGCTCCTCAAGAATTCCCCCATTTTATGAAACCCAATGGGCTGTAAGTCTAGCGGTTTGCAGCACCTCATTAAATCAAATAATTCCTCATCCCTCATCAAGAACTCCGCCTTAAAGACGTATGGTGTGGGTTTATAGATCCACGCATTCTTAGCCTCGATACTAGATGGAGGTGGGCGGTCAGCTTCATGCCCTGGCCGCTTTACCCACTACAAAGAAGTCTATATGGGCCAGATGTACGTTCTGAAACATTTCTGCTATAACCGGCCATCAAACTTAGATCCTCTGGTCGTCCAACCCGTAACCTAATTAATATCGCGACTGACCTAACCGGTGTACCTCCCTTAAAAATATGATTTTATAATTTTAGAAGTTATATTAGAGAACGGACATTTGAAATTAACAGTGATCTGGAAATATAAATAAAAATTCAATTCAGTTCGTGTTTATTTACGTGCAAACTTAACAGCACAGAGGCCAATAACAAAGCTAGAACGAATAGAGAGAAGTACACAAAAATAATTTAAAAAACAGAATACAAAATGTGTTAGTCTACATTAATTAAAAATGTGAGTATGAATAAAGATACAGAAACAAACGCACACAGACAAAGCCACAATACCTGTATGACAGTGAAGAACAATTCCGAGTTTCAAATAGAGCAGTATACAATAATTCAATTCAATTCTTTATTATTTATGTACCAAGTCAACAGCCGCAAGGCCAATTGCAGACTTAGCACAGTGTAGATGAAAGTAATTACGTGTAACATTATACAATCATTAGACAAACACATTATAAGTCAAAAATAAATTACAGGAAATTTCTTGGGAAAACACAGTAATAAAGAAAAGTAAACAAACAAGCAAATAAATGATAATAATAACAATAATAATAATTTCATTATCATAAAACTAAGTGTTATTTAGAAATGAAAAAACAAATATTTAATTAATAATAATAATAATAACGAAATTAATAAAAATGGTGATAATAGTAAGAGCTAAATTAGTTCAGTATAAGATATGTTTCATCAACAGAGTTTTTGGTCCAAAGACGTCAACGTTTCTACAGACAACATTAGCAGCAGAAGCGCATCTAGCAGAGGGGCAGTTTTTACTAACAGAACAGACATTGAACATATGAAAGTCACGGATATATAGAACAGGGACCCGAAGGCCAACAATTTCCAAAGCAGAAGGGCAAAGTACAGAACCACGATAAACTTGAATAAGGAAGAACGCATCAAGATGATATCTCCTCTTATGCAAGGTGTGCAATTTCAATTGTTCTAAAGCAAAATCGTAACAGTAATCAACTTGAGGAAAAAAATGTTTAAAACAGAGAGCGGTAAATTTCTGCTGAATGCGTTCTAGTTTGTTCGCATCAGTTGACGTAATGGAATTCCAAACTACTGAAGCGTATTCAACCTTGGATCTAACTAAAGTAAAGTATAATATGAGCATGCATCCAAGGGTTGAATAGTTAAATGTGATACTGTGAATTAAACCTAGCATCTTAATACAGTGTGAAAGTATAAAATTATCATGAGCATGAAAATAAAGTTAAGAATCAAGATATAGGCCCAGGTGTTTCACTGAATAAGTTCAAGTTGTAGTGAAATAAAGACGTTTGTACGCGTATATCAAATAGTTAGTTTTCCTGGAGAACATGATAACTTTGGTTTTGTCAACGTTCAGTTTCATATAGTTCGCTGCACACCAGCTACGTATACAGTCAATGTCAGATTGCAAAAGATTACAATCTTCAGGAGAGCTAATAGCACGGTAAATTTTAATGTCATCTGCAAAGAGTAGGTACCTGGAGTGCTTAATTGAATCACACAAGCCGTTTATATAGACATTGAAAAGCAGAGGCTCAAGAACAGATCCTTGTGGAACACCGGACAATACTTCAAAGGGCGATGAAATAGTTTCACCAATACGGACCCGCGACTGTCTGTTGGTTAGGTAACTGCGTATCCAGTTTACATAACCACCAGAAAATCCAAGGGCACTCAGTTACAATTAAGGACGATGAGGCCCGTCTAAGACTACATAACATCGCAGGTTTTAGGAAAAACTTATGTGTATCGCATTGTCATTTAAGGATATTGTCACGTGACAAATGTGACTATAGACGGGGTTTGGATTGGTAATCGGATTGATGGGGCAATTGCAGAACGAAACTACAAATAACTGTGACATTCTCACTGGGTTACACAATCCAAAGACTACTGTAACTGCTGCACACATAAAGCCTTCTCAGTATTCAATAATCGTTACTTGGTAGCGGCTTCCAACTGCGGACATTCCCCTTCCTCTTGGTCCCCGAACTGTCCCCGGCCTCAGCGACCAGGTTCTCACTTCCCACAAATGCAGCTCTGGGTTACTTTGCGACGGGCGGTTAACGGCCAATATTTCGTCTTACTACCAAGCCCTTTGGATTCACGATCACAATCTTCTTTTTCTTTCAGCTGGACTCTTGTTGTAACAGTCCTTATGTAACACACTCTCTGACCAAAAGATGGGGTTGGCTCATAAGAATAGGCTTCAACTTCAAGTTTACGTACCGCACATATGGCATGTTATTGAGATTTCTTCCTTGTGCACTATATACACGTCCTCTCTCAGTCCAGGCTTACAAAGCCNAGTCCGTGGATGCAGTGAAAGCAAAAGCGACGCAACTCTTGAAGAGCATAACACAAGATGACCTGCAGCACTGCTTCCAACAGTGGAAAATTCGCATGGAGCGGTGTAGGGATCGGGGAGGGGACTACATTGAAGGGGATAACATTTCGACTGTCTGATTTTTTTTTAATAAAGGGTTAGAGCATGAATCCGGTTTCTTTATTGCCACACCTTGTATTGCCCGACACGGACAGCACAGAAACCGTCTCTTTCATTATTGCGTGTTTTCTGGTTGCCGGGGAAAAGTGCCCACAGAACTGTTCCCTAGCAACAGCTGTTGTACAGTTCACACAGTGAGAAGCATTTCTGAGACGTTCCGATTATCTGTGTGCTGAGGTGCTCTGTGATACGGTTTCCGCGAGAGGCAGACATCTCGATGCGCAGCGGTTCGTGTTGTTACACGTAAACCTCCTCTTCGTAAAATCGATAGCTTTCCCGCCGTAGGGCCCTGTCATTCTTCTGGCTTCTTTCCCTCTTCAGGCCAGAACAGAAACTGTTCAGGAAGATATGGCGCGACTGGTTTTTGGTACAGTCACACCTTCTTCATGTAAAGTTGCCCTTGTGCTAAACTAATCAAGCACTACGCCATTAAAGCATATGGGGAAGTGAATGTATAGAACCACATTTTCTTGACCTTGGCACTAGATGGTGAGTGATCAGCTTCACGCCCCAGCCGATTTACCTCTGGAGGGAAAGTCCCATGTTGAACATTGGATAAGAGGGTGGGTGGGCCCCAGAACCGGCCTGAACGACGTGAAGAGGAAAAAACCTTTTCCATGCCGGGACTCGAATTCCGACCCCTCGGCCGTCCAGGGCGTACTCTGTTAGTATAATGACCAAGCTATACTGACTCAATTCCGTGATGTTCAGTTCCTTTCTTTGTCTGAGGTCTAACCGCTTGAATGATGTTCATATACGAGTATGATAACTGAGTCTTTCAGAAGCTGATAGTTACTCAGCTGCTGAAGGAGTTCTGCAGAAGCTGACTATTCATATCTTTATTCAGAGAGCCCATTAGCCGCCTTACTAAGCCAGATGAATCCAGTTCACACTTTCGCATTCTATTCTTTCCTTAGTGTACTTCAACCAAAACTGTGTACGAAGTTGTGTCCGTTCTCATGCATGTTACGTGCCCTTCCCAGCTCATCCTTCTTGACTTGGTCATTTTATCAATATTTGGCTAGACGTCATGAAACTTCTCATTATGCAGTTGCCACCATTACTGCTGTCACATCTTCCTCCCCTTAGTCCAAATATTCCCCTCAGTGCCCTGTTCACCTAAACCGTCAGTCTGTTTTCTTCCCTTACACCAACACACCAAATTTCTAAACAATGTTTGTTTTTTAAAAATTCAGTTCGTACCTCACAGGAAACTCACTAAGTTTCCACTACAAAGCCCAACCGGATAATGCTGTTTAGGGAAACAGTCGCTGTTTATTGTGAGAACCATACGGAACACACAAATACATTTCCAAATAATATATAAGAATTCAGTCCGTACCTCACAGGAAACACATTACGTCTCCGCTACAGAGCCCAACCGGTTAATGCTGTTTGGGAAAACAGTCGCTTTTTATTGTGAGAATCCTAAGGAACACATCAATTAAATCTGTGGGAATAATGCATTTTTCTTTAACGTTAAAACAGGCGGTGCATATAGTGACCACTGTAATGTAGTGGGTTACGTTAATGTGCATGTAGCAGAACCACACTATTTCAGTCAATAAGTTTACGGAGCTACGGGCAGTATGAAAACCAAGTTAGTGTTCAACTCAGGGCGTGACAGTGATTTTATTTTCCTCGGCAAAATCCAGACTGGCTTTGGGGCCCACACACCCTTCTACATCTTGAGTACCGCGACTGCTTCTCCGGGAGTAATGTGGCAGGTTTTTTAGTCTGACCATTCACCTCCACATAGCTCCCGGGTTAAGAATGCCTCTCGCGTAAGTTTTCATGCGTAGTGCTTAATTAAACACCGTGTGTATCCGCTGGTAGCTGTGCTTTTACAATATAAAACACGAACACTCATTGTCAGGGAGGTGAACTAACCGAATTCAATCCAGAGTCAATCGAATAAAATTCTAATCATGAAATATCTCCCGGAAAATCCTGTCGCATTTCCATCTACCATTTTGTCACCAATGTGTGTATCTTAATTATTTTCTGAAAAGGTCTTTTTAGAGGTAATGCCCAAAACTTGTATTCGGGAAGTACTCAGTTCGAATCTCGGTCGGGACACGCACTGCCCTCTCAGTCCGCTGTATCTTCACCGGTTGTCACCTGCTAACTGCTTCCAATGCTATAGCTCCCTCAGCTTCCGTGTTAAGTCCTTACTGGCCGGCGACTGTCTTACAACTCACTAAATTTTAGATTTGTCCTTCTTATAACACGTCGGCACGAACTGCACAGAAAACAACTCTCTCAACAGTTTTACTATTGCATCACGTATCCATAGCACGGACCGAGCATAGAACATCGCTTCCCAGTTACTGCATTTTTGCATGTTACGAATCTGTTGCCTAGTAACGGACGTGTTTGCAGAACAGTTCCCTAGGAACAGCTCTCTTAGTTGGCTTCACAGTTCTTACCTTAAACAGAATGCCACGATATCATTCTGTGTCGTCTGCAACATAAAAACGTGAAGATCAGAATGTGAATAGCCATAATCTTGACTGTGGCTTTGTATGGGTGTGAAACCTGATCTACCACATCAAGGGAGGAATACAGACTGAGGGTGTCTGAGAACAGGGTAATGTTTGGACTGAGGAGGGAAGAAGTGACAGGAGGATAAGAAAACTGTTACTGGGGGGGGGGGCTTCATAACTTGTGCTCTCTGACCAGGGTTGTGACATTGGTCAACTCAAGAAGGAAAAGAATCCGAGGCATAAAGCACTTATGAGAGATAAGTGCATACAGAAATTTGTTCGAAAAAATTTAGGAATAAGGACATTAGGAAGACCTAGGAGTAGATGGGAGAACAATATCGAAGATGTAAGATCTGAGGTTTTCACGGGGGTGACTATGAAGAAAACAGTCTTCTGAGATGTGGCGCCGTGTAGTTATTGTGCTAACAGAAGTTTCGGAGGAACGTATCGCCTCCATCTTTACGGTAGAAGAAAAAGGCAAGCGAGGAACTGTGTGAGCACTTGCTCGCGCCAGTTCCTCGCTTGCGGAGTTTCTTATTTTCTCTTATACCCTGAAGATGGAGGCGATATGTTCCTCCGAAACGTCGGTTAACACTATCTTCACGGCGCCACATCCGAGAAGACTGCTCACTTCAATATCGAAGATAGTAGAGTAACAAGGTGTAAGGGTTCAAACCAAACGGCGGTCACGCAGCTGGAGGCATACACACTACAGTAAGAGTTCTGAACTGCGCTGTGTTTGCAGGTTTGGTTCAAGAACCGGAGGGCCAAGTGCCGCCAGCAGCAGAAGCAGCACCAGCAGCAGCAACAGCAGAACGGCGGTGAGAAGACAAGCAGCGCGGGGCGTTCGTCAGGCTCCTCAGGCAGTAAGAGCAAGCCATCCGGCTCTGTGTCCGTGTGCAACAAGTCTCCGCCGCCCACCAATAACAACAACAACACTAACCCCAGCTCCACCACAAGCTCGCCGCCGACGTCAGTAGTTCCCGCAGCCCATCACCGCGACTCCCCGGCTGGCGGTTATATCAAGCCCCTGCTCAGTAGCACCCCCCCGGCATCCCTGTACAACACTAGCAACGCGCCTATCTGGAGCCCAGCCTCCATCGACAGTTGTCTGGATCGCAGCGGCTACGCGGGCATTAGTGTCGGTGTGAGTTCCGCAGCAGGGGGTGGAGGCGGTAGTGGCGCTGCAACGACGGGAACGACGCAGGGATCTCTGGCGTCGTCGAACTGTTACCCGCCACCTCACCAGAACTACGGTGCCTATTATACCAATATGGACTACTTGGGTCCAGCTTCAATGTCACACTCACAACTCAACGTTCCGGTAAGTGGCGTCTTGCAGGAACACTGAATTCTTATACAGGGTGATTCATTCGCAGGAGGATCTGTATTAATTATTATAAACCGTATACAAATTTGAAGAAAGCAGTCTTCTGGGATGTGGCGCCGTGTAGATATTGCGTTAACCGACGTTTCGAAGGAACGCATCTCCTCCATCTTCAGGGTAGATGAAAAAAGGTGAAAAAGGCGAGAAACCAGCGTGAGCAGATGCTAACAGACTGATGTCGAGACGGATGAACCCAGATGTATAAGAGCAGGAAGAGAAAGGAGAGGGGCATCATGTCTCGGAGGTTTGTTGAGTGAACAGATGAGAGGCTTTCCATGACTTGCTGAGACAATACTTATGGAGACGACTTGGCAGTATTGTGTGTGAACTCCCGATGCCTTCCCTCCCAGTTCGTGCCATTTACTCCAGTCTGTGAAGCCAGTGTGAGCATCTCCTGTAACGCAGTGATCTACACATCTATGAGGGAGAGTCAGTAAATAGGTCACAAATGGAAGTAAAACAGCTGTAATGGACGTAATAGGTTTTCTATGTGTAGCTAGGGGTCTAAGGCATGCACTGTCTTCTCTTGCTCGGAAGCCGGGATCGTGGATTCGAATCCGAATTAGGGCATGGGTGTTTGGTGTTTGTGTGTGTATGTGCGTTTTTCTGTGTTTGTGTACAGGTAGACGCTGATCACCCACCCAAGGGGTTGAAACGGAGGTGTGAAATTGGATAAGGACAAGAGTCAAAAGACTTCTGTGCTGTGGATTTCACGCAATGGTAAAGCGATGGGATAAGTGTATTAGTGTTGGTGGATAATATGTCGATAAATGCTTTCTCCAGATTCGAATATCACATGTTTTATGTTTTATATCAATTTGTGACCTATTAACTGGCTCTCCCTGGTACCATCAAATGTACTGGCCAAGTATCCCTGTCACTGGTAAATTGGTAAATGCACCTTATTATCTAGTGGCCCTTGCTCCTCAATATACGTGTATTTTCGGCCACATACAGCCTTCATCAGGTGTTGTCTATCTTACTAGATAATATCTACACTAATATTGTTAAGTGATTTTTGTGTGTAGACAATGCAAGGTAATTCTAAATTATTGTCGGGGTTACGGTGGCCTAAAATTTTCAAACCGGAAATAAGAAAATAAAACTGCGTACGAAATATGAAATATAACTTGACGTCATACCTCAAATGGTGACTGTTAAAAAGAAAATAATGTGCCTATTCCGGTTCTTCGAAACAAAATCGATTATCAAAATACAGCGTAGTTACATAACTCAATATGCAAAAGACCCACCTTCAGATAATGCTAACCGATGTTGGTTAAAGCAGTCTCAAGAGACTGGTAATGTTCTGTAGCGAAATGGAGCGGGAAGGCAGAGTACTTCGCAGGAAGATGTTGATCGAATGCAGTAAGCTCGGACGTCTTACGTGCTACGAAAAGGGCGCGTGTTCAAGTTATTTAACATTATGCAGCATTGCTTCTGTGGTTATAAAACTTGTTGAATAGCACTTTCATATTCCGTAAGTAGAATCTTCTGTTGATTCCGTTCTTGGAAATTAAAGGCCACGGCAACCCTGATAATAATTTAGAAACACACTGTATTATCTACACAGACAAATCACTTAACAACATAACTAGTCTAACAGCTGGGAAAACCCTACAAGCCCATGGGATATACATAACAGAAGAGATAATAACACTATATCGACATCCTTACAAACTGCACAAAAACGCATAGTACCCAGGCCACAAATGAAATGCTACAGGGATAAGTAAAACAAGAAATAGTCTCAAGTAAATATTCCTTAATGAATCGACGACGAACACAATAGAATAACACACTCATATATTGGGTTTTTGGACTTTATCCATCGTCCTGGTTTTTAAGATAACAAATAAA
>NW_019725836.1:11793-22487 GCF_002891405.2 Cryptotermes secundus | reverse complement strand
TATTGTTTATCTTAAAAACCAGGACGATGGATAAAGTCCAAAAACCCAATATATCAGTGTGTTATACACCATCGTCAGAATCCTATAGTAACTACAATAGAGTAATATTAAGATGTTAATTAATTTCAATTTTAATTCCATTTTAAGTAGAAAACATCGCGTTCACGTGATATATAACTTTGACATAGAGTGCGTAGGCTGCATACGGCTGAAATTAGAACACCAAATTAAAAAATTACTTGATACAATTTTCAGTGCACAATAGGAGAACCGAGATCACCAAACTCAGCACGCGATAGGAGAGCCGAGATCACCACACTCAGCACATGATAAGAGAGACGAGATCACCATACTCAGCACGCGATAGGAGAACAGAGATCACCACACTCAGCACACGATAAGAGAGCCGAGATCACCACACTCAGCACCCGATAGGAGAACCGAGATCACCAAACTCAGCACGCGATAGGAAAACCGAGATCACCACACTCAGCACGCGATAGGAGAACCGAGATCACCAAACTCAGCACACGATAAGACAGTCGATATCACCATATGATAGGGTCTGGTTGAGCCCACTGTAAAGTCTTCCACTCAAACTATGATGTACCCTCCAAGATAGTCTGGACAGACAATGCCATGCTGTCGGCCCTGTGTCAGTTACGACCACTTAGCTTAGCTAGGGCCGATGTAGTGCCCAGTGTAGGCAGGTTATGCAGTGGTAATAGCCTAGGCTTCTCTTGGGTGGAGCCACATTCAAATATCGAACAGGAGACTGAGATCTTCGAAGTTTTTCCTCAGTCCGTGCAGGCTAATTCTCTTATTGCAGCTCGATTAAGTCACAGCCGCTTCCTTCCAAATCCTTTCCTTTTTTCATCAGTCGTCCTACCGTTCGCGGCTACGTACACTGGATACTGATAGCTTCGTAAAATTCTTCTTTATTGTCATGTGTAGAGGTTATGCGCGTGTCTTAAATGACGGGGTTTGGATAGGATGATTGGATTTACTGACACCTATTCACGCCAATCGGAACTACGGGCAATTACTCGTACCGCTGATCTACACACTTTAGAATTCACTGTTACACATGCATTGTAGTCCTTATTCTTCACTAGCCGTATCCTGGCAACGAATTTATGACTGACTCACTGTCACTTCAAATTACACAGGAAGTCTTCTTTTCATCGCTTAATTCCGTTCTTGCCATTTCTTCTCAGTCACCTTGGACTGACGTCTCTAGAACTCGGCTCAATTCTTTACAACTCACTCTAGCAAGTCAAAGTCAAAGTCACATTGCGACTGACGGTCAGTCAGTCTGTCTGCCTTGGTGTCGAACCCCCAACTGGGGCTCATGATCAATTTTTTTTTCTTTATATGAAAGTTACTGTCCTGATTTGGGGCGCCCTCTCTGATGAGAGGTCGGGTCTGTCATTTTTCAGTCATAGTCTGTGTTAGTAAGTCCATTGTCAGTATTTACATATATTTACAATCTAAACTTAATTCCTATTCCTATGTACAATATATACAAGGCCTCTGTCAATCCAGGCTCGGTACAGCAGATTATGCCCTCACTCTAGCGACATTCTTCGTCCCTCTATAACCCCTCGGCACGGACCACGTAGAAAACACAGCCTCTCTCTTGTTGAGAATGCTTGTTTACTGATTCGTTGCCTAACAATGGGCGTCTTATTGTTACACGCTTACATCTCCGCAGGAACGAGTTTACCGAGTCGTTACCTAGTAGTGGGTCAATGTCACAATATTCTTTGAAGGAATTTGTTGATTTATGTTCGTAAATTTTCTGAATCTTTGTGGACAATGAAATAAAATTCGAGTGCATTTACAGCAGTGGGGGTGTAGTTCTGATGAGTTTAAATTTTGAGGGCTTGAGTAAGAAGTACGCAGTAACAACTGGGAACATGGGAACCATCTCAGCATTTGCTTGGCGACAGAGAAAAACCAGGAAAACCTATGTCGAGATAGCCGGTCGCAAGAACTTTCGATTACACACTGACATCTAGCGAGCAGTCTGCCAAAATTAAGAAATTAGTGGAAGTTCCCTGAGTCCACCTTAATAAGCACACTGATACAATGCTAGAAAATACACAAACTGTCGATTATGATATGAAATATTTTGGCTATGAAATTGAAGAGAAAATAACAGTTTCCTTGAAATTTCTTTCTGAGTTCTTACAAGTACACTCACTATTTTACACATTTCGACACTGAAGATGGAGGCAACTTATGTCTCTGAAACATTAAACACATTGGTCTAACGACCACAGCTCTGACTTACACTCAGCCGCGACCTTGGTTTTACCCGCTGAAGATCATCTCACACGTCGCACCTTCCAGGAACACGTCAGCTCTAAATCAATTCCTTTCAAATCCCTTACCAGTCCATCATACATCATAATATCTGACACTGCGTTGTTCAGGGTCATAAAAGCGTCGTAAAATAACCACTATCACATCCGAAACGTCGGAGGCACTGCTCACGTCCACACAGAACGAAGACACAAGTGCAGAATAAACATCAACAGTAAAATTATTTCTTCTTTCAGGAAAACAGCTTGGAGACATCGTGGGCGAAAAGCAGAGAAGAACCGTGGTTCTACAATTCATCTGGGTGGGATCGGAAATGAATGTGTGCACCGTGGCTCCGAGTTCGAACACTGATTTCAATTGCGCAGAAGCAGCGACTTGCTAATGGTGTGCTGCTTTCTGCCACTCATCAACGTTACTGAGAGTTAGTTGCATATCATCAAGCGGCAGGGGATGTTGCCATTTTAACTTAGTTAAACAGTGGGCTTACAACAGGAAACAGTTCGGTAGGTGCTAGTCATGAATTTCGTTGAACTGTCAACGGTGAATTTTGCGAAGAAAAAATTTCTCAGAAATATTTAACCTCAATAACTCGAAAATTTCTGGCCATATATGCAATGATAATTATCATTGCATATCATTGCATTATCCATCGAGTCTATTATAATAGACTCGATGGAATATTAACATAGTATATTAAGTGGTGCTCTTATCTAGAGGAAATATTTTCGGCCGAAATATACAATCTAATACCGGTTCACTTGTAAATTCCATTTCGGTCACTGTCTGTTCCTATATACATACATACATAGTATATCGAAAGGAGAACAGTCTTAGGCTTATATATATATATATACATATATATCTTAAAGTAAAATTTTGAAATCTATTTATATTGGTAAAACTTAGAAAAATTTCTTTCCTATCCAAAATGGTCTAAAACATGGAGATGCTTTATCGTTATTGCTTTTCAATTTTTCTTTAGAATATGCAATTAGGAAGGTTCAGGAAAACCAGGTTGGACTGAAATTAAATTGGACACATTAGCGGCTGCTATATGTTGACGATGTGAATCTACTGGGTGATAATGTATATACCACAAAGAAATACAACAAAAACTTTAATTGACGCAAGTAAAGAAGTTGGTCTAGAAGTAAACACAGAGAAAACTAAGTATATGTTGCTGTCTCGTTACCAAAATGCAGGGCAAAATCATGACATAAAGATAGGAAACAGATGTTTTGAATATGTTGCACAGTGGGAACGACGATAACAAATCAAAACCTGATTCAGGAGGAAATTAAGAGGACCAGAACCTTTTGTCTTCTCGTCTGCTGTCAAAAAACATAAAAATTAGAATATACAAAACTATAATTTTGCCTGTGATTCTGTATGGGTGTGAAACTTGGTCTCTGACATTAAGGGGGGAACATAGACTGAGGGTTGATTTGGAACAGGATGTTGAGGAGAATATTTGGACCGAAGAGCGGTGAAAAAAATTATAATGAGGTAGGCAGGGCATATAGAATGCATTGGAGAGAAGATAAATGCTTACAGGATTTTGTTAGGAAACATGAAGGAAAGAAAACTGCTGCTAACCCCTAGATTTTCACTGAGGTTATTATTAAATAGATCTTAGATAAATTGGATGTGGTGATACGGTCTGGATTGAGCTGGCTCAGAATAGTGATAGATAGAGGGCCTTTGTGAATGTGCTAATACACTATCTGGTTAAATGTAAGGCAGGGAATTTCTTGAACGGCTGAGAATCAGTTAGCATCTCGAGAAGGGCTCGTCTCCAACGAGATTTCAGCAAGTCCTAAGCGCTGTGGGTGTGAGCGCCTGTTCACTTCTCCCTTCAAACAGTTCCTACACCTTGTCCGTTAGTCAGCTCCCCCTATTTAGATGTAACAGGCCGTGGAGGCACATAGGGCTGTGAGACGTCGAGGTTCCCATATTTTCTAGATAATCGGCTGACAGATGGCGGTGAGGTTGCCAGCCTTACGTGCCGGCCGCGCTTTAACCCCATTTAACTCATTCCTGTTAGAGGCTGAATCGACCCCAGGGCCGTAATGTGGATGGAAGGATTAGGGCAATTGAGAAAGAAACCATCTCATCGGGACTTGAAACTGCCACTTTCTGGCTTGTAGCATAGTGCCTGAAGTAACTATTCCCATGGCCCCGACATGTGATGGATGCGAACACAACCAGCCCACACCGTTTCCAGGGGCTAGTTCGTGGACATACAGAAACACATGCGCGGAATTATAAGAAAAATATTTTTTCTCGTATTCAGGACTGCCGAAAATGTGTAACTACGTAAAAATTCGGAGATCACATTTCTTTGCATTTCATGCAAATTTGAATTATGCGAATTTTCTTTTCTCTTTTCTCTCTCTCTCTCTCTTTTTTCCCCCTTTCTTCTTTTCCCCTGTCCTTGTAACAGACTGTGGAGATCCAGTGGGCTGTGAGATTTCAAGCTCCCAAGTTTGTTAGAGAGTCTGCTCACAGATGATGGTAGCGTAGTTAGCTGAGACACAATGCTTCAAGCCGGAAGGTCATGGGTTCGATTCCCAACGAGGTCATTGGATATTTTAATTGACCTAATCCTTCTAGTCGCACTATGGCCCTGGGGTCTGCTCGGCCTCTAACAGAAATGAGTACCAGAAATCTTCCTGGAGGTAAATTGTGACCGGCCCGTAAGGTTGAGAACCTTAACGCCATCTGTGAGCCGATAGTCTAATTGTGGGAGCCTCGACGTCTCACAACCCTATGGGTCTCCACGGCCTGTTACAGGGAATTTCCAGTAGTGTTATATAAAAACATTAATAAATTCTCGCTTTATGGGCAAAGTTTGAAACAACCCAAATTCCCCCACCCACCCAAAAAAGAAATTCCCTGTGACAGGCCGTGGAGATCCTTAGGGTGGTGAGACGTCGAGGCCCCCACATTTTCTCTAGGCAATCGGCTCAGAGATGGCGGTGAGGTTGTCAGCCCTAAGCGCCGGCAACCCTTTATCCCCAGGAAGATTCCTGGTATTCATTTCTGTTAGAGACTGAGTCGATCCCAGGACCATAGTGTGGCTGGAAAGATTAGGTAAACTGAAAAAAAAATCATCTCATCGGAATTCGAACCAGCCACCATCAGGCTTGTAGCATAGTTCCTCAACCAAGTATGCTACCGCGTGACCCCTCCTTAATTAAGCAAAGAGACAAATTTTTCTTTATTTTAAATGAATTTAAGAGCCACGATTGGTCAGTCAGGCGACGGGCTGCTGCGGCTCAGTTTCCGGTAGAGGCAAAACATTTTCCTTCCCTCCACGTCGTCCAGACGGAATCTGGGACCCAGCCAGCCTCCTATCTAATGCGTGCCGAAGTGTCACTCCCCGGATGTAAAGCGGCCAGGGCGTGAAGCTAACCGCTCACCCCATTTGGTGCAAACGTCAAGAATGGTGGAACTATACCTCCACTTCCCATACGTCTTCATGGCGGGGTGCTTAACTAAGTAAGAGCAGGGAAAACTTTGCCTTAATAAACGGATGCTATTGGTAAGTTTGCATATAATTTGCAGTCTTGATAAAAGTGAGATGTTAGTCCACGGTGCGTATAGACTCTTGTAGCTGTATCATCAACAAAATGGTGGCCTTCAGAAAGCAATGAATGACCACGGCACGGCGGCGTTGCGTCTGCTAAGACGGATGTGCGCCTGTTTTGACAAGACTCTGTGTTAACACCTCTTTTCAGAATACAAAGTTGGTTTGCTGACTTAGTAATACACGCAAATTTAAGTCTGCTTTGAAGAGGATCTGTATACAGATCTGCAGACATGCTCTCTCGTATCGCAACGTTACTCTTGGTCACTCCCACAATCCAGAGGGCTGGACGCTGCCTCCTCAACCCCTGGTGCTGGGGTTTTCTCTGTGTTTCTTCGGGTTTTCCATAGGAGCAGCCAAGAATTTTCCAATTGGACAGGGCGGCCATGAGATTGGCTCAAGTTTAAGCTTATTTAAGTGATTTTGAGTAAAATTAAAGAAAAATATTGCCATGGACCGATTTTATGAAAGTTTGAGGAGTTGTGGCAATTTGAAAACGAGATGAAGACAATTAAAGGGTTATAATGAGTTTTATATTAAGTTCAATGTGAACCGAAAACAAATGTCGCCGGATTCGAGTTTCACATGAAGGGGATGTAATGCAAAGTTCTGACGTTTCTACAGCAGCGACTGTTCAGAATGTGGTACTGTGGGCTCTCATACCGTGTAGTCTTGTAGAACAATAGTGCCGTTTCGGAGGAATATGATGCCGCTGTCGTAAGTACTGAAGTATGTTCATCCGAAATGTCGGTATCCCCCTACAAGTCTATACACTATCACACCCCACAGGAAAACAATCACAATGCCTACCAAGTTGGTCTATAGGTAAAATTCTAGACTCGTATGTTACCCTACCTTCCGACACTGGGGCACGAGTTAGCGTGGTTGGTTGACGCGCTGTACTACAAGGTGGAAGGTCACAGGCTCGATTCTCGATAAGGCAATTGGATTTTTCAATTAACATGACCCTTCCAGCTGCATTATTCCCCGGGATTCTACTAGGCCTCCGGCAAAATGTGCACCAGAATCCTCCTGGGGTTAAAGGGAGGCCGGAGCGTTAGGCTGACAAACTCACCGCCATCTGTGAGCAGACTGTCTAGAAAATGTGGGAGCCTCGACGTCTCAGAACCCTATGGGCCTCCATGGCCTGTTACAGGGATAACTCTATCTCTTTCAACACTCGACACTGCTCCTGAAATAGCGTCTTTAAGCAATTCACGCAAAAGGAATGTGATTGATAGAAATAATATTTTCTGTTGTAAGCCCACGCGTCACTGCAAGAAACACAGTAAAGTTGTATTTGACCTCAGCGGTCCAAGAAAGTTTATGTAGGAACACTGGACGTTAGAAGTTCATATAGCCTTATCCATAATGCAGCATTCAGGCGTTGTGTGAAGCAGTTGGTTTGAAATGTGTGGCGTCTCATCACCTGATGAATTTCCACTTCGCAAGCAAGTTCGTTTTGCGCGTAAAGGTGAAAATTGTGAGTCTGCGATCAGTAAATGATGAAACCAGAAATCTGTTGAGACGTCAGATATTATTTCAATTATTTGTTATGAATGTTTTATCTAGTCGCGCCCAATTTATAGAACGGAAGTTTTGTGCCGATGTAAATGTTAGACAGGTACAAGAGTGAAATATTTAATAAAAAAAACGCAGAGTAAACACTCGCTAACCCGAAGAAATTGGAGGGGGCATCCGGATAGAGCGATAATCCGGATTAGTGAAGCAAGAGGTAGCCCTAAAAGATAAAAAAGACTTACTTAGAACACAAATAAATAGAAAATTTAATGATATAAGCAGTGATGAAAATATGAGTAAATAAATATATATTACCGTAGGACCTTTACTTAAAAAAGACAATATGTATTTATTCATCGATAGAAGACTCAGTAGCTGTACTTGCTTTGGAACATAACGCAGGTTTGAAGAAACTGTCTCAAGTTTCAGATCCTAAAGGCTTCTGATGGAGGTGTATATTGTACAGCACTCATTATTATTGGGGTTTTCCACTTTTGCCATCTTCCGGTATTGTGGAAACTAGAAAAAACTATGTAACTCTCTCTGTCAAATGACTGAGATTAGCGCTTTCTAAGGGACCCAACTGAGTAGGTGTCTTCCCCCCTCACCTAAGGACGGAAACATATTAATTTTCCGAAACGTCTTGTTTTCCAGTTCTTAGAATAAATGGGAAAACTGCAAAATCTTAGTAATTCTGAGTGTCAAACTTTTGTCGGTACAGATAAGTGGTTCATCTGCCTTCCTAAATGTCATGTGTCTTTTTAAAGTATGTATTCAACTGTGAACAGAATTTTCCACATTTCGATCCGGACTATCCGATATCCGGATTAATTATAATCGGATTAGCGAGGTTTTACTCTATTTATATATTGGTAAATGTATGTATAGACGGTAACACACTCCTGTGTAGAGGCGAATCGGAGGACAACACGCTACTTTATCCAATACTTAGCCAAACAAGTTGGCGCTGTATGTCGAATTACCTCAGACTGCCCAAAACACATATGTAGCTAATTACGTACTTTTAATATGTAAATCTTATAATATAGGCCTATAAAGATACAAAAATATATGAGATTAAGCCAGATAGGTAAATGTTCTGTGATCTAAGTGAAAGAGTCGACTTTTTACATCGATTTTAAATGTGTACGATATACAAGAGTGAAATATATCGATAATCAGTTTAAGGACTGAATACGTGTCTTTTTCATCTTTTGTTTGATTAGCAAAACAAAGAATACTTCTGTTTCTGTTCTCACGTCATGTAAAGTGTAACCAAGTGTAACATATGAACTGTAATGTAAAATATTAATAATAATTTGTGAGCGGACAGAGTGGTAATGGAACTTCATGTTTACTTCTTTACGGCTACATTCCACACTTATACCATTCTGAAGAGTGTAATTGTGTCTGTAATGTTGTGTTCTAGCCGACCGCCGTCCTGCAGATGCCACGACTATCTCTCGAGATGAGACCTTAGTCCCAGGGATACAGGGACTTCGGATACCGGGGGGAGAACAACCTTCGTGGTTTATATAAATTCGGTGGCCTCCAGAACCAGCATCGTGTATTACTGTTTTAAGTTAAAATTCCGTCCAGTGATTGTCAATCTTTACGTTCGTCCTCCTACAAGCTCGCCTCTCACTGATCACTCCAGTCGGCATCCTTATTTATATTCAAAGCAATTCGCTCCCGTCTCGCTGCCACTCCTGTAACTTCCATCTCCTCCTGTGTCTTGACTCCGACTGTCTGTTCACTCACCCTCAGGCAGCTCCCAGCCACAAGTCCCTAAGTGGCCGTCAGTAGAAAACAAGAGACAGACAAGGGTCATGCTAGGCGCCAGTCCCGCATTTGCCTACCGATATGTTTATCTTAAACCTTTTCAGGTCTCCGAGGTACATGAGCAGGCAAATCAAGACCCCTTCTGGCAGGTCTCGCACAATGTCAAATCATGGATTTATCACGCAAAATCCTTGCCTATCTCGACGGAAGAGAACACTAGGACCAAACTGGCGACATTGATGACAATAGTGGCACCAAATGCGTAAGGAAGACTATGTTGAATTACAATTAGACGGTCCCGGGATGGTACCTCGCCGTAGGAGCGCCTCTCAGGGTGTGAACATAAAGTATAAATTGGTCATAAGCACAATTAAATAATTTTAGCGAGGGACGTACGGTTATAGTATGGGTGTGAAACTTGGTCTCTCACACCAAAGGAAGGACATAGACAATAGGTGCTTGAGAACGGGGTTCTCAGGGGGATATTTGAACGCTGAAAGGTTTAAATAACAGGAGACTAGAGAAAATTACATGATGAGAAGCTTCATAATTTGTTCTTACCAAACATTGTTACAGTGATCAAATTAAATAAAATTAGAGAGGCAGAGCATGAAGCATGATAGCGAAGCGTGATTAGAAAGTTCAGATAAGGAAACCCGAAAGAAAGACCACTGGGAAGACTCTTTGGAATACGCGGGAGGGTGATATTAAAATGGATCCTATATAAACAAGATGGGAAGGAGTGGACTGCATTAATTTGGCTCAGGATAGGGACCAGTTGCCGTGGAATAATACCGCGAGGCGTCTTCCTTTAAGGTAACTCTTCATTGCTCACTGAAAAACAAAGAACATAGACTAGCAAGATATGCAAATAAAATAAAACACAATCAAGTCATGGATGCAACATAAATCAACGAATTAAAGGGGAAAGTTATGTCGATTCCTAACGCCAGTGGCGGGCTGTTATGAACACGGCGATCAGCCTTTGGGTCCCATTAAAAAAATGGAGAATTCTTGTGTGCCTCTGCTGCTATTGGCTTCTCAAGAAGATATTCTCGTTGAAAATCAACTGGAACATTTAACTAATTCCGTTTGTAGGTACGGTCTCTGTTGACAGCTTTCACTGACATACTCTTAAAATTCATGACCATCGAGGAACCCTTGGGAATCACGATTTTCACTGAATATGCGCACGATCAATTTGAAAACTTCTGCAAGGACATCACCACAAAACGAGCCTAAGGATAACAGCCTACGGGCGGAGTACTAAAGGAAAATGTCGCCTCTGTGGTCTAGTGGTTAGAGTTCCAGAGGTCCGGGTTCGATTCTTGGCGCTACCAGATTTTCTGAGAAGTAGTGAGTCTGGAACGGGGTTCACTCAGCCTCGTGAGGATAATTGAGGAGCTATTTCAAGGAAATAGCGGCTCCGGTCTAGAAAACCGATATTAACGGTCGTGGGGATTCGTTGCGCTGA
>NW_019725836.1:7675-11615 GCF_002891405.2 Cryptotermes secundus | reverse complement strand
TTTCTCTAGGCTATATATATATAACAATAATGTAACGGCCATATGAAAAATCTGAAATTAAGTAATTTCAGTCTACTACAGCCAAGAATTTTCAGGGTCTAACACGTTGCATGAACGACAGTTATATAGTAGGTCACGAACGAGCGAGAAGTATTTTTTCTTCATTGTACCTTGTCCATCTTGTGAATATTGATAATACGTAGGTAAGTCAAAAATTATCCGCACTCTTGTTTTTCCAATCCATATATACAAAAGTAGGGGTTGAACAAGTACTTCATTTTTCTACATAGTCTCCTCCCTTTTCGATGCACTTGGTCCAGCGGTCCAAAAGCTTGCGAATTCCCTCCACGAAGAAGGTTTCCGGTTGGTCGCGCAACCATTTATGCACCGCTTCCCCCACTTCTTTGTCCGTAGAAAATCAAAACCTCGTAAAACATCTTTGAGCGGTCCAAAGAGATGATAGTCGGAAAGGGCGAGATCTGGGCTGTAGGCAGGGTGTTCCAGCATCTCGAAACACAAATGGTTAATGGTTTCAACGGTCTGGCCGTCCTTGTGTGAGTCTTCATTGTCATGCAACAACAACACTTTCTTCGACAATAGGCCTCGGCGTTTGGTGCGAATTGCTGGCTTCAGATTGTTGGCCAGCAAATCACTGTATCTTGCACTGTTGATCGTACACCCTTTTTCCAGGTAGTCTTCCAGTATAGGCCTTTTTGAGTCCCAAAAAACGGTTAGCATCACCTTTCCCACGAAAGATTGAGTCTTGAATTTCATCTTCGTTTGCGATCCCGGGTGTCTCCACGCCATACTCTGGCTTTTGGATTCTGGCTCATAGTGATGAACCCACACATGAATTTCAGCCCCTGACACCTTCCAATCAGAGAAATCGGATCACTATTCTTTGTTAATTATTGGTGCACACTGCTAGCAGAGCGGCCATGTTTACACTGTCTCAGCATCAAGGAAAATGATGCGATCAAGGTAAAACTTCGATCACGTGAGCACAGTAGTACCAACTCTAACAGTACATGCGTAGGAGGCAATGTGACAAACCTAAAGAGGTGTTATGGAGAAAGTGCGGATAATTTCTGACTTACCCTCGTATATTTCTGTGGATGTGTGAAATGTTGTGCCTTACGCATAGGAGACGATTTATATTGCTGACTGTGCGTGTTGTTCTTGGGAGATGGCGTTAAATTTCGGCGTCGATGCATCATTCAGTAACAAGTAGGTTATGAAAGGAATGAGGGAGAAGCCAGAGAAAACTGCAAGTTTACACACAAAATGATGAGATTTCCCAGTGAACTCTCAACTGCTCTCACACGTGTACAGGTGTCACATTCCTAATAGAGAGACACGCACTTCTGGCTCTCGGCTTCTCGTGCACTCCTCTGTTTAGCCCTTTGAGTGCATGGGGCTTCTTTACACGTCCGTAACACCACGAAGAGCTCCAATGAAAGTAATTAACAGTACGGCTTTTTGTGGTAATTTGGTCTATGCCTGGAGTTTTACGTAGTTTTAGGTGGTTTATTTCTTTTTGTATTTCCCTTGTGATTTTTTTAATTCCCGGTATGTTCGCAGGAATAGTTGACAATTGTTCTTCTACTTCAGCATCTATTTCAGTGTCGTTTGGTGTAAATACCTTTGCAAGATGTTGAGTGAACAGCATTGTCTTTTCTTCGTCACTTCTGGCCCATGTACACTGTAAGATGAAGTTGAACGAATGAGACGAAAAGGAATTGAATAGTTCCATTACAACGGCCAGTTTCGTGTGCCTCTACAGAATGGACGTATTCACCAAAGTTAACAAATCTAAATGCACTTCCTTCAGTGAATTAAAAGCTGTGAATAAATCAAATCCTTGACCGGCACCACTTTCAGCGCATAGTGGAGCGAATGCTGGGAAAACATCCCTTCGTGTTCTGCATCCCTTCGAACATGTACTAAGCCGTCGGGACCTTGTTGTAGTAGTTACAATATTTCTTTATAGATGGGAGAACCGTATAAGTTCCATCTGCCATCTTTAGACAAACATGCGTAATACAACACTGATGCTGAGGTTGAGCGCACCATCTGGAACAGTGACGTAATCGTCATATCATCAGTTACTAGCGGTTACTAGATCGTATTACTATCATGGACAAAACAGCTGTCTTCAGTCGTTAGACTTCGTACGAAGATTGTGTCAAATTTGTCTATTCTTTGGATTTCGCAACAACAATTTTTGGGTACAGCAAGGTCGTCAGCCTTGCTAGTAACCCCCAACATGAACAAGCAAGTCTCTGCATATAGTCCCCCAATGACAGGGTGGCCCAGCTATGTTCTGCCGAGAAATCATTTCGTTGACTGCGACGACTAAACACCTTCCTACACCTACACCTACACCTATTTGTTGCTAAGAGCCCAAACGTAGCAAATTCATTATGGTCCAGATGACCACAGAACATAAATTCGCGTATATGTAAGTGACCTTAGCGTGCAAAATGGAATTCTGTTCAGCGTGCAACGACCAGTGAGCGAGCTGAAAACAAACCTGCAACAAGATGGCCGTTGTTTAACCTTTGGGGTATACTACAATGCCTTTAATGTTCAGCTTACTTGTGTGTGTGTGTGTACAATGATGTGAGTTGTCATATACTCGTATGTTAAAGTTAGCACTTAGAATGATGCAGAGGACAAACGACATCGCGTGGAGGAGCTTGATAAATTGGAATTGATATTGTTTTATGATGCTGACCTAATGCTTAGTGTAGATAAACCAAGGTATTTGTTCGGTAAGCAATGAAATTATACCAAACAAATTATCAACGATTCGTCTTGGGGTCCAGTAACTAGCCAGACCCTCTTGTCTCAGGTGAAACACAAAAACTCCATAGAACTTGAGAACCACATCATTCTAAACACACCCTAACAGAAAGACATCACGAAAATGTCGCAAAAGGTGTAGATCTTATGCCACATCTCATGTGCTTCTAGGCACAATAATATGACCATAAGCTCTATGAGGTGCATGACTTGTTCTAAGATTGAGGAGTCTTTCCTGGCACTAGGTTCTAGGTTACAATTGTAAGGGGAGGTGGCCTGTAAATGCAGGAATGTGCCAGTTAATCCTTCTCCCTGTCCATGCGGCCTCATCTGCATGTTTGTATGAATCCCTCCCTGTGTTACTTTTGAGAGAGTGTCTTGGAAAGTACTTTTAATCTTTGTATACATAAATATTGGGGTGTTTATTTGTTTCACACTTCCACACTCTTATGTCTATTTCGACCAAATTTGGATTCACGATAGAACTTAAATATTTTAATATAAGTACCCTAGTTATAGTTTTTTTAGATATTTAATTTTCATTTATCAAAACTAATCGGCAATTCTAAAGAAAATAGCAAAATGCAAGAATTTTCGTTTTGCCTTATAAAAGTAGAGCGTTAATTTCCGCAGTCAATATTCTACCAAACAAGAACCTCGCCCCATTCGAGTACAATCAGCGGTCGAGAATATAGGATTTAATAGTAATATTGGAAGAAAAAATTTATTTGGCAGTAACAAAAATGCAATGTTGGCAGCACTGCGCTCTGGATCCTACATTGAAAACTGTGACGGATTAGTTAATTTACTTGTAATTATGTTGATTTATATTAATGTCGTTAAGCTCAGCATTATTACTTTTCGGTGTATTACATTTCCTAATTATATGTGGGGACTGCAATGCAAATTTCATGACAAATAACACAAAAAAAATATATAAAATTACCTCACTCTTAGGGTAGTACAATTTATACTACATTGTAGACATTACACTTTCAAGTTCCTTTAGTAAGTATAACTAAAGTCCAAAAAGGAGTATATTATTCGATGTTACATTATTTAACTCTCTACTCCTGAATATCAGCAAGTTGCACATGACATTAATAAATTTAAACATAAATTGAGAAAGTTTCTT
>NW_019725836.1:0-7500 GCF_002891405.2 Cryptotermes secundus | reverse complement strand
ATTTATATTAATTTCGTTATTATTATTATTATTATTATTCCATGACGCTCTATTTGAAACTCAAATTCTAACATAGTGGCTTTGTCTGTGTGTTTGTTCCTGTATCTTTATTTATGCTCACTGTGTAATTAATATAGACTATCATATTTTGTATTTTGTTTTTTTAAATATTTTTGTGTATTTCTCTCTATTCGTGCTAGCTTTATAATTTGTCTCTGTGCTGTTAAGTTTGCACGTAAATAAACACGAATTGAGTTGAATTTAATTGTTATTTATATTATGTTAGGACAATCTTCTGTTATATATCAGTGTAATCTACTGACAGTTTCTTTATCCATTGGTTATGTACCTAAATGGACCGACGAATGAAAACAAAAAATAAATACGTATGCATAATACTCAGGTAATGCTGTATAGATTTTACCTATCACGGATGATTAGGGTACCTACTTAGTAATCCGTGACCCTGCTGTCTGCTTTAAAACTTAGTACGAGTAGGTACGCGTATTAGCATTGTGATGTGGAGTCTGCGATATTCGGTGAATGGATCGGATATGATAGTTTTCCATTCGGGTGCGGTTCGATATTCTCGTCCAGAAGAGTTGTATACGATTGTCAACTGTTGTTTTCGGTGGAAGTAGACCCATAAGGGTACATTTGGCTTATGTTACCAAATAAATTTGCTGTATTATTGTGAAGAGTTCAGCAATTAAGATAATGCCAAGTAAAAAAAAGTATAATGCTCGATTTCCAGCGGTAAGGTTCACGTTAAATGTTCTCGGCGTCTTAACTATGTAAACACAATGATAGGTTTATAGCTTTTAATTTATTTTAAGTATTACATTTTAGTAGTAATAATATTGGGAATGAAAGTTCTGATATGTGTATTTATATACATTAAAACTGTTAATGGTACGTGATCGGCATTAAATGCGCGCTTGCGAAATTGGATAGTATAGGTTAGTTGTTTAATAACCTTTTATTATCGGAACCTCCTGCATCATAGTGAATCAGACGTGTTATGGATTTTCTCAGAACCTAGAAACGTAGCAAATTAACACGCCAGTCTTAAAGCAATTGTTATTGTAATGTAGTTTTTGTAATTACTCCTTATGACAGCAGAGATGAATTACTTTCCTAAATTTTATGTAAGTTTTGTACGAGTGCACTGTGATGATGAATTAGTTAATATATTTTAATGTTAGTTTTCAGTGTAAACCCAGACCAAATAGCATTTCTTACAAGAAGGCAGGAGACAATTTGTGAAATGGTTCTCATGCTTCATAGTTTTGGAAAATCATGAAGTGAGACCAGCATGCTTTGTGTGTGGTGTGTGTCAGTGCCTCTTCTTCCACTTCCAGTGAATCAAACCGTTTTCTCAAAATTTTGTATGAATTTGTGCTATTGAAGGCTAGCTAGACAAACTCAAGTGTTTCGATTTCTGACAGTGGGCACTAAGAACATGACAGATACACGAACTAATGAGGTAGGAATGACATTAGAGCCACTTCATATTGCGATCCAAACTAATGTAATAAAGAAGCATAATTTCTTTATAGAAAAATTGCAGCTCCATGAAACATAAATATATCTTGGGTTTGATGGAAATAACTAAGGAACCACTGGAGCTTGGAGCCAACTAACTAACTCACTGGAGATGAGCCCTTCTTGAGGAGCCACCAGTTATGCAGCTACTCAAGAATTTCCCAACATATTATGGAACCCAAAGGTTCATTACCGTGTTCACAAGAGCCCTCCACTGGTCCCTCTCTCAAGCTAGATCAATCCAGTCCATACCATTCCATCTTATCTCTCTAAGATCCATTTTAATATTATCCACCCACCTGTGTCTTGGTCTTCCTAATGATCTCTTTCCTCCTGACCTTCCCACCACAATTGTACATGCGTTCCTCTTTCCCCTGTTCATGCTACATGCCTTGCCTGGCTCATCCTGCTTGACTTGATCATTCTAATTGTTCTTGGAGAAGAGTACAAGTTCCTCATTATGCAGTTTTCTCCAGTCTCCTAGATGTGAAATTTGGTATGGAGATAAATCATGAACATAATTTCACGTTATGGATGAAATATTGATTGTGTATCAGTACTTATTACTGTGGTGACAGTACAGATCTTTTTAGGTTTATATCTTGAAAGATTGAATATAGACAGAATATTTGCTTAAGGTCTTCCAAAATGATGATGATGATGATGACAGTAACGGCAACAGTAGAAATCAAATATTCGTACAGTAAGAAGACTAACTCAGGTTGCATTTTATCACATGACCATCTGTTCATGAGTCCAGCACACTAACTCATAATGCAATCCTTTAGTGTCTCAGCACAGTTGTTACTTCATCCCAGGTGCTTCCTGATGAAATCTACGAAGAATATTTTCAGTTGCATGCAAAGCAATGCATGCACAACATCCTTGACATCCATGTGCTGGATCTTTGGGGGGTCCAAAGGTACGGTGAAAAGTTAGGGTAAGATCTGTGCTGTATGTTTGCTGAGAGGGAAGCTACGATTTTGAAATAATTGCAACAGTCACTACTGCCATATGAGGTGCAGCATTACTGTGATGCAAAAGCTCCTATTGATGGTATCCCCATGTGTTTACTGCTAATAGTGCCTTGAAACTCCTTTTCAAGCTTGACAGTTATGTGCACTGTTGATCCTCTGTCAACAATCCTGATGGCCCTCAAGGATGGGCTTGTTAATGTCTCAGAACAGTGTTAATATCATTTTTCCAGCTGAAAGCACACTTGAATTTCTTGACCCTGGCTGATGTACTCATGTTTCCACTCTGTGCTTCGACATTTGGTAGCTGGTGGCAGTCTGTTGTTGTAGAAAAACCATTCATTCACAGGATCACGTCAGTAATCGCTGCTACAGGGTGTTCAGTCAAGGAAGAAACTTTGCAACACCGTTAACTGGGCCCAATATTCCTCACAGATTGCTGCTGTAACTGTAACTGTAATGGCGCCCATTTATCAGCGCTAATGACTCATTCTGCTATCAGCAGTTACTGCAGCAATCTGTGAGGAATGTTGGGCTGTGTCAGCGGTGTTGCGAAGTTTCCTCCTTAACTGAATGCACTGTATAATCGTCTTCACATATATTCCCATTTGTACTCATCTTTAAGCTGCTTTGGCAACCCTGTCGCACAAATTTGATACCCAAGGTCAGCACGGATGATGGAATAAGCAGATCTACAGCTGACATCTTGTTTCTTGGTTACATTAGTGACAGTTATGTGCATGTGTTCTCTTGAATCACAGCACTGACTTGTCCAAAAATTACCCATTATTTGGGAAGTGTTTGGACAGCCCAAGCATTCTTCAGTAACGACACTTGCTGCCCACTAAAATATTTTCCTTAGTATAATACAGGCTTCTGCATGTTGTAAAATTTTTCCGTAAATCTTGGAGAGTTTTATCCCTTTGGCCACAAAAATTGAATGACACTGTTCAGCAGTGACAGACTCGAAGACCAGAACCAACATGTTTGCATGAAGATTGTTAAGAGCTTCACCGAACATAACCGCTACCCCACAAAATGCCTAGACTTGTCTCGGTATGTAGTGTGCATGATATGTGCAGGAGTACTGCCTCACAGATTTCTAGGATATTACATGAAAATTGCCATTTTTCTTTTTTTTTTTTTAATCCACCTTGTGCATGTCACTGTTGAATTGTACGTCTAAAAAATGTAGATCTGTCCCTGTAACAGTCCATAAGGTTGTGAGATGTTGAGCCTCTCACATTTTCTGGATAATCAGCTCACAGACTGCAGTGAGGTTGTCAGCCTTATGTGCAAACCGTCTGGCCTGCCGCCCTTTACCCTCCAGGAAGATTCCTGGTACTCATTTCTGTTAGAGGCTGAGTCGATCCCATGGCCATAGTGTGACTGGAAGGATTAGGTCAATTGAAAAATCCAATGACTGCATCAGGGGTTGAACTGCGACCACCCAGCTTGTAGCATAGGGCCTGAACTGACTGTGCTACTGCGTCCCCCTGAATTGTACATCTCCATAACCGAAATAAGCCGTTAACAGCACAGGATTTATAATATTGGGAGTGTGTGCTGTAGGGAAGTAAGGGAAGCAGGCTTTGTGCGCATTATACTGAGATCAGCGTTTTTAACAGCACTGTTGGAAGTGTGCTGACCCTTGTCTATATTGCAGTTCTCTAACACACACCTTACTTATTCTGACCTGTTTATAGACTCTTTCTAAAAATTTTGCATCTAGAATCTGAATTGCTTCTTAATCATAACTACTGCAACACTTGCTGAGAATTCTCTGGGAGGCCTCAGTGTTTACTGTATAAATCTTTATATTATTAACTTTTCTTGCTTTCTCCCATATTCCTTTCCAGTCATGCGTGTTATCAAATGATGCTTGAAGCCAGTGTTTAGTACCATCTCTCACAAATAGTGTTGTCATAAATTGTCTCCTTTCGATAGTAAGACTGCACTTGAAATACGTTTACCAAAATATTATCAGTACTCATAGGCTAAGTGTGATACATTCAGACAAAAGACTGCATGCTCACTTGTGACCTACTATTCATTCATTCATTTATTAGTTCACCATAGATCCGTTTAGAAATTACTTTCTCTGGATGTGGTTACCATCATAGCAGCTCAAATACATAATGCAGCAATGCATTAGTCAACAGCACATACATAGTACATGATATATAATAGTTATTTGTAAAACATTAAAAGATATGCATTAAACATAAACCTGTATTACACAATATTGATACACTCAAATGTGTTTACATTTGTAATTAAAATACTTATTCAGTGAACAAAATGAGTTTGCATATAAAAATCCCTTTAGGGCAAACCCAAAGGATTTTTGATCATTGGATAGCTGTTTGAGTTCCTTAGGTAAGTGGTTATAAATCTTTATACCTGAATATAAGCTGCCTTCTGAACTTAGTAAATCAAACCTTCATTCCACCAACTGCTCCACAATCACCCTCACCTATCATCTGGGGCTGGTACAATAGACCAGAAGTGGCCGCAGCACAAGGGACTTAGTCCCACCCCACTAGCAATAAAAAAGAAAAATGAAGTACTCGTGGGAAATAGATTTCATATTTTGTCGGGTATCACTATTATGAACCTCAGTATTTTTTGTAAACAAGTGTATGTTATTTACAGTATATTATATCAAGGAATATATCGTACACGTATATATTGAGAGCACAAAGGAAAAATTGTCACTTCCTTAAAAGAATCATTACATGAATCTCTTTTCTTTAAGCCCATCATGATCCTTATAACGTCCTTTTGGATCCTTAACATAACTTAATGCTCATGGGGTGTATTAACACTTGAAAATTGGTTGTTATGGCAACCTGATATTGCATAATAATGATAAACGTCCTATCCTTGCTGATTTTTGTATGTGTAGAAAGCTATGAAACTGACATTGTCTTCTCATTTACAGGGCAGAATAAAGAAGATTATGCAGACTGATGAGGAGGTGGGGAAAGTTGCCCAAGCTGTTCCAATTATAATTTATATCCTTTAGTAAAGTTTGTGCAAGGAATTTGATGTTTTTAGTTGTTAGAGTAACCATTTAAGATATCAGACGAATTTGTTTTATATAACTCTGCGCCCTAGGGTTTAAATGTCCAATACTTTTCACAGCCATAAGTTTTCTAAGTCATGTGAAGGCCATGATGCATTGTCATATTTGATCTGTTCTTTCTTTGAAATTTATAAATCGAAAGACAGATGAAAAAAGCATCATTCCTTCCCCTTACATGTGTTGTATCCCCCATTTTGCACCAAGATATTATGCTTTGTGTAACATATGAAATAATATCCTGTTATTTGTTTTCTGTGCATACTAGTGTTTTCTGAAATAATGATATACTTTAAAAATATAGACCAACAAAAATTAGATAGAATATGAAGGGAATCTTTCTTTCTTTGCTGGATCACTGTACTGAGTGTTTTATATTTCCACACTGTTATCTACAATTGATCTGTGTTTCACTTCCTCATGAATGTTTATTGACAGGGTTGACAGTTACTTGCAAGTCACCTTTGTTATTGACAACAGAAAGCTGACACCTGTATGATTGTCACAGAGGTTTTGCAACATTGAATCTCACCCAGAATGACTCTGTCACTCCAGGTAATTGAATACTTAATCATACACAGCCTAGGAACAGTCAGTTTAGTTTAGTGCAGTTTGAAATATTCAGCTGCTTAGAATAGATTTTTATGACAGCAAGTACTCTCCTTCAGAAAACTGCGCTTAGGGAATCATTTAGAATCAAAAGCAATAAAAAAGACTGCTGTTTACACTGTGTACATGCGTCTGTTTTTGTCCTCTCAGAATAGTTTCTGTGTGTGTGGAATTGTTTGAGGCAGTGGAAAAATGCGCAGTCCAGCATCACATTCTCTGCACATGTAATGACTCCCTTTCATCGTCTTAGGTTTTATGGCAGGAGTTGTGGACACATGCAACTTCCTTTTTGCAGTCTTTTGACAAGGAATGCTTAGCACATGACCTGGAAAGTGATGGTGTGTCGAACGTAAAGGAAAGATCACACTGAAACACCTTCCACCCCTGGATGACCTTTTTTTTTTGTGTGTGTGTGTGTGTTTCTCCATAAGCTGTGTGATGACGCTCCTTTGGAAAGTTTGGAGGTGACACGCCCTTCTCATTCCACACAAGATGCATTGTGTGCGCGCACTGCACAGTTCTACATCACGAGGGTCATGTTCCAATTACATATTTTATAAAGTCAATTTTCTATTCATTAATGAGAAAATGGAGTATTCTGAGAACTGATTTTAATGCATCTCTTGCTATGTAGTTTACTGAGAAAGTTTTGGAGTTGAGTCATACATCTTTTGACCAGTATTCTTTCTAGCCATCAACATCAGTAAAGCAATGAAAGTGTACATTTCATTCCTGATTGCAACTTCCATGACTTTTCAGTCTGTAAGGGAGGTCATCTTCATCATACTTTGATATGCATAACATCTACGATATGATCAGGAAGCATGTCGCTGAAATGGTCCACTTCAGTCCAGTCTTCAGTAAATGTACCGGCTTTGACACCTGATCTTTAGGTATCAAGCTTGTGTTCTTCTGGAATAAAGTTTATGGGATTATTCTACCTTAGCTCATATAGCAACGGATTTTTGTTGGATACCTTCTTTCGTTTAGCCAGATATCTTAACAACCACAACGTCACTACTTTGTTATCTGTCATGTTCCATGTTAGAGCCTGGATATGGCTGTCTGTCTCGAGCACCCTGTGTCACTTTTGCTCCGATTCACGGTTCTGTAGAATGTCTTTGAGTTATCAACTGTCAGGTTTGAAGCACAGAATATCTTCTGCTTACAGCATGAACTTGTGACTGGTTCAGCTGCCATGATATATAAACTTTATATTTGCAAATAAAAGCGAAAGTAGGTTCAGTAAGATGGTATCGCTTCCAGTGCACACCACAGCATACAAAC
>NW_019725835.1:239317-243939 GCF_002891405.2 Cryptotermes secundus | reverse complement strand
ACATTCTCATGTCCTTCTGTTTTGTTGAGGTATCTTGTGCTTTTCTTTTTTATAACTTCTTTCACTAGCGGCACTTCCAGGTCTTCATGGAGTGTTATATTGGAAACATACCATGGGGCGTTAGTAATCATACGTAATATCTTTGACTGACATCTCTGGATTATGGAAATATTGGTTTTGCTAGCACATCCCCATATTTCCACTCCATATACCCAAATTGGTTTTATTATTGTTTTGTAAAGCAAAACCTTGTTGTCTAATGAGAGTTTGGACTTTCTTCCAATTAACCAATGCATATCCTTGATTTTTAAATCAATCTATTTGCGTTTTTTAGTAATGTGTTCCTTCCAGGTTAGAGGTTGTCTAGATGAATACCTAAGTATTTTGTGCTGAGTGATTCAGGTATTTGTATGTTATTAAAGACATTTTTCTCTTCTTAGACTAAAGTTTATTTGCACTGACTTGGTTTCGTTGATTTTTATTTTCCATGTATTTGCCCACTCTTGTATTTGATTTAGATGATTTTGCAAAGTGAAGTGCTGGATCTGTGTTGGCCGAGAGGATCACGGTATCATCCACAAATGTGCCCATTGTTGTGTTGACATTGACTGGTAGGTCTGCTGTGTACAGTAAATAAAGTAGTGGGCCTAAGACACTGCATTTTAGTACACCTGATTTTATTGCAAAATTGTTGGATATGCTATCATTGATTCTCGTTCTGAACTCTCTACCACTTTATAGGATTTTAATAAGTGGAAATAAGTGATGGGCAGTATTTTTTGATTTTGTACAGTAGTCCTGGATACCATACCTTATCAAAGGCTTGACTTGCATCTAGGAAGACTGATGTGCAATATTCTTTATTTTCTATTGCTTGGTTTTGTGTGTTATTCTATGTATCTGCTATACAGTGGAGTGGTTTTCTCTAAAACCAAATTGATGTGATGGTATCCATTCTTCTGTATTTGGGTCAGACCTTATTCTTTTTAAGAGAAGTCTTTCGAGGAGCTTAGATATGATGGGTAATAAACTTATAGGACGATAGGATGACACACCATTAGGATTTTTGTCTGGTTTGAGGATCAGGTTTATTTCTGCTGTTTTTAGCTGATTTGGCCAATATTTATGTTTGAGAATGGCATTATATATATGTGAGAAGTACTAGCCATTTTCTTGACATTTCTTTTAACATTATTGGAGTCACTTCGTCAATTCCAGGTGCTTTTCTTGAATTTAAGAGTGCTAATTCGTTTTGCACGTCTTTAACTTTAAAAATTTTTATTTCTGGTGTAATGCTGATATTTTCAGATATTTGTCTTTCTATTTCTTTGTCAGTCTGGTCATCATATGGTGTAAAAACTGTAGCAAGATATTCAGCGAACATAGCTGCTTTTGCTTCATCACTTCTTGCCCTCAATGTTTGCGGCCCCATTTAATTTCTTATAGGATGTATCTGTGTCTTGGGTTTCCAGATGGTATTGTCATATTTGTTGAGGCTGGTTATATAGTCAGAGACGGATCATTCTCTTGCCTCTTTAATTTTACGCTTCAGCCTATTACTTATATGGTTATATGTTGTTTTATCTATTGGTGCTTGACTTCTATGCCACCTTGCTCTTGCTCTTCGTTTCTCAGCTATGAGTTTTTTAATTTCAATTGGAACATTCCTTGTGCTATTTTGGAGGGTGACCTTAGGTGTAGCATCTTGGGTTGCCTGTTTTGTAGTGTTGATTAGAGAGGTTAGTGCGCTGTGGATTTCCATTGGGCCCTTGAGTCTCACATTTAGATTAATGTCTTCTTGTAGTTTCATCCTGTATTCTTCCAAATTTGTGTTTTTATTGTGAGTTTGCTTCTTGGTGTTCTGTGAATAGCATGGCTACTCACAGTGGCTATGATTGGTGTGTGATCTGAAGAGAGACCGAAACTGGGTACCACATCCACGTATTCTGAAGAAATTCCATTAGTAAGGAAGAAGTCCAAGAGGTCAGGGGTTTTGTTGGGATCTGTTGGCCAGTATGTCGGCGTGCCAGTTGACAAGTGCGAATATTTTTGCTCTTGTAGTGTTTTTGATAATTCTCTGCCTCTGGTCGTTTTTAGGCGAGATCCCCATAAGGTGTTCTTGCCATTATAATCTCCGCATGCTACAAATTTGTTTCCCAGCGTTTGAAAGAAATCATTAAAGTTCTCTTTTTTGATGATATGTTTTGGTGGACAATAAACTGCAGCAAGAGTTAACTCGTATTGGGTCATCTTTACTTTCGTCACTGTGGCCTGTAGGTGATTTAATTTGTACTTTGGGAGATCATAATGATTAATAGCTCTTTTTATTAATATTGCAGTTCCTCATTGTGCTGTAGTGTCGGGATGATTAGTAGAGTATGTTAAGTACTTTGGTATATTGAAGTAGGATCTATCAGTGAAATGTGTTGTTAGTGGCAGGCTGCAGATAGACAAAAAAATACCTTAAGTGGTTCTTTGGTCATCCGGCTTCTTGCATTTATGATGTTTCTTACCTTGTGTCCTTCTTTGTTGAGTTTTTGTACAATTTCTTGTAGGTTAGTTGAAAAATGTAGATGTTTAGTAACTATCCTGAAGGCACGATTTTCCTTCAGTTGGTATGTATGATGTATAATATTCTTTTCACGCATATATCGTACAAGATTACGATAGGTGTCCGGAGTATGTCAGTTAATGTTTACAGTGTTGTCTACTAAGGCTTTTGTAGGGTACTGTTCTATTTCAACTGTGCTGCTCAGGTTATGTACCATGTCTTGATAGTTTGTTACCCCATATACAAATATTTAAGGTGGTTTCTGGATTTTATTCTCTATTATTTTGGTGGTGGTGTTTTCGCCTTCTTCTACATTCAGTTGACTATATTTGTTTGTTAAGGTTATGTTTTGACTGACAGGTTGATTTACCTTCCTTCTTTTTGTGTTCTTCACTTTTTGCCACGTGTTTTCGTTTGAATCCTGGATGGTAGCATCTTCTTCACTAGTTAATGACATCCTATGATAGTATTTTTAATTTTTGTTGTTGTCTGTTGGGATGGTTGGGTCGGTTGCCTCAGGAACCGTTGTTGTTGTTGATGTCTGTTGTCAACACTCGTGCCAGGCTGACTCACTGATTGATCGTTGCAATATTACTGTATTTTCGCGTTATCTATTTGACTATTAGATAACGTTTACAGAGGTCACCTCACTAAACTTTCACTATAAAGCACGTGCCTCACGGAGCGTTGTCCTATACAAGTCCGCTCTGCTCGGCCGTCTCGATAGAACTGTCCATATTGAAAATGATATGAATTTGTATCCATACAAAATGACAGCGTTACCTAAACTTAAATTTAAACAAACATTGGAGAATTTAATTTACTGAGTAGGCTCAGAATAATGAGGTATTGTTCAACAATGTTTGGTTTTCTGATGATGCACACTGCCACTTGGATTTTGTGTTTATTAAACAAAATGTGCAATTTTGGGTTATGAGAGAATCCACATTTGAATGATGAGAATGACAGTATGGGGCGCCATCTCAAGTCGCGGACTGCTAGAGCCAGGTATCTTTGAAGGGCCACTGAACAGTGAGCACTAATTATGCATGTTGCGCTAGAATTTTATGCCTCACCTTCTTCTTAGTTGTTTGCCGTTATAAATAAGGTGAGTCGCTGTTGCATGCTGGAGCCATGCCCCACCCAGCGAATGTCGTTTTGGATTTTCTGCATGACATTTTAGACTCGTGTATTATCTTAAACCGAGATGCTGATCGTTTCCCAAGTGTACAGAAGTAGTTCTTATTTAAACCCATGTGGCTACCTTGTTTGGGGTTTACTTAACAGAAAGGTTTTCCAAAATAGACGCAGACAATGATGGAATTGAGAGCAGTAATCATTGAGGCGTGCAAGGAGGTAACTGATGATGTGTGCCATGGAGTAATCAACAACAACACGGCCGGTGTTGAAGAAGTTACCAGGCGTAACGGTGTTGTTACTGAATTTCCCTCTCCCTCCTTGTCTCAGATCCTTACCGAAGTATCCATTTTTCGTCATTGAGATCACATGGACTAAAAAGAGAATGTTATGTTTCAGTTTTGTAAGAAACTTGGATGCAGTCGTTGGTTATATATGAAGCTTCCTGATGTTACCTTAGCACAGAAGAATTTCGTTCAGATTTCGTGTTTCGATATTGACGAAGGTTGCCTTCATCAGTAATCATTCCTTCTGATGTTCTTCTCGTGTACATTGTAAGACTTGTACGTACAAGTTGTCGTTGCTCCTCAAACTTCCATAAGTTTTTAATCCTTCTTTCCTTGTTTGGAAAACTTAAACCTGATTATGACATCAAATTACTGTGTGTGTGCGTGTGTGTGTGTGTGTGTGTAAGTTTCCGTACTAACTCATGAATACCTGAACCAATGTTTATCTCTGTTACAGGCCATGCAGGCCCATAGGATTCTGAGACGTCGAGTCTCCTATGGATACTAGGGAGTGGTCTTAAAAATGTAGGTGGCTTTGTCAGCCTTACGTTCCGGCCGCCTTTTACCCTACAGGAATCTTCCTGGAACTCATTTCTGTTAGTGACTTTGTCAACCACAGTTCCATAATGCGGTTAGAAGGATTAGGT
>NW_019725835.1:237394-239308 GCF_002891405.2 Cryptotermes secundus | reverse complement strand
ATCGTGGTCGGGAATAGAACGCACGACCTTGTGGCCTGTAGCACAGTTCCTCAACCAACTACTCCATCGCGTGCCCCTATCAGCAGTATTCGATGTACTGTGACAGAGAGGCACAAAGTGTGGTTTGGAGTGGCTTGGACCTTATTCACTGTCTATAAGGGATGCTATGCATACGCACACACACACCTACACGTAAACACGCGATAAAGACGACTCGCCCAGCTACTGGTTGGTTCATCTGTACTTGTGTGCGTATACACGCTACATCGTGTGTCCCGTTGCGCAGGAACGGAAGGCCGTTACATGGCGGTAATGCTTCACAATTCTTTTTCTTAGGAATTTGAATGGAATGTGGGACGGAACCCAAGCTATACTGACTTGCTTGTTTTGATGCTCTTTCTTCCCCCTTCCAGGAACAGGCAGGGGTAGTGCTTCAAACTACATGACCATTTCCTTCGAAATTCCTTCCAGTTCATCTTTATCCTGCCATTCGGTTGCGTGAGCGCAGTAACTGACAACGGCCTAAAATAGCGAGTCGCATCGAATGAAGGGAATTCAGGTGTAAGCATTTCCGCGGTTTCTGTGCATAATATTCAGTGGATGGTCAGGGTATCTCTGACTGGCCAACCAGTCACCGGATCAGCCATTACCCTAGCAATCAGTATCAGTTCCAGTGCCAGCGCTTGTGTGACTTTTCCAAAGAAAACAGGGAAGGCTGTGAGGCTGCGTAGGGCTTTTGTTATAACTGTGAGGAACTAGAAGTCACTAAAGAAAAGAAACTTTCACAGAACGTCGCTGTGGAGTGGACAGCACTTCTCTTTCATTTGCAGGAGTTTCGGTATTCGAGTCTTGGCCAGGAAGCCGGGAATCATGGCAGAAGTTTTTCGTTGTGCCAATTTCAGGAAGGTACATGAAATCAAGTAAAGACTGGGTCCATCTGAATCCCTCACAATTGATTATTCGCTGTTTATCCTATTATTCGGCTCTGTGCAGTCTCAGTTTCACACTCCGTCGTTAAAATTACCGTGACTGAATAAGGAAGCAAAGCTCGTATACACGTGTATAACAGTGAATTGCTTAATTGTAATGCTCGATAAATACATAAAGGATAGGGTCTTTTGGTACGTAACATTATATACCTATGTTTCGAAAGAACCTACTGCCTCTATATTCAGAAATGTAAAGTAAGGCGTGTGGTGGAAATGGTATATGATTTATTGAAATGACATGCGTTAAAGCCAATGGTAGTGTTAGGCCCTTAAAATGGGATGTTTTGCAATGGGAAATCGTGGTCACTGACCCTTAATTTTGTTCGCTGTGTGTGGAGAAAGCTGAATGAAGTGGAAAATGTAAGAGGAAGCAAGGTGTAAAAGTAGAATGAAGGAAGAGCTGAAAGGGAGGGGACGAGTAGATGAAGGATTGCCTTGAAAATGGTAGTTTTGTATGTAAGTTTGTAACGGCATTACGAATGTTCCCTGCATGACGAGTTAGAGGAAAGGAAGTCATTAAAATTCTGTTAAAGAATGCAAAAGTCTGCTTACGAATGTATACGTAATGTAGATTCGGACACATTTACAGAGGACAAATGAATATATTGTGTTTGAAGGGGGGGAGGGGGACAGAAATGAGAACACGATATCTAGTATGCAACATATATTTCCATTCTTAAAATGTAACAGACAATTTTAAAGTTGACATACAGCGGCCGACAAAAAGAACAGAATCTCTAAGGGTTGCAGCATATGGTCTCCAGTCTGTTGGACTTCCGGAGGGACGTCAGTGCTTGTTAATAAGTGGTGGGTTATTCATAAGGTTTCTCGCCGGAATCCTCGCCGGAATCCTCGCCGGGATGCTCGCCGGGATGTTCGCCAGGTTTCTCGCTGGGTTCCTCGCTGGGTTTCTCGGTGGGTTTCT
>NW_019725835.1:236003-236830 GCF_002891405.2 Cryptotermes secundus | reverse complement strand
GGTTTTTCGGTGGGTTTCTCTGTTGGTTTTTCGGTGGGTTTCTCTGTTGGTTTCTCGGTGGGTTTCTCTGTGGGTTTCTCAGTTGGTTTCTCGGTAGGTTTCTCTGTTGGTTTCTCCGTGGGTTTCTCTGTTGGTTTCTCGGTGGGTTTCTCGCTGGGTTTTTCTGTTGGTTTCTCTGTGGGCTTCTCGGTTGGTTTCTCTGTGGGTTTCTCTGTTGGTTTTTCGGTGGGTTTCTCTGTAGGTTTCTCGGTGGGTTTCTCAGTTGGTTTTTCGGTGGGTTTCTCTGTTGGTTTTTCGGTGGGTTTCTCTGTTGGTTTCTCGGTGGGTTTCTCTGTGGGTTTCTCTGTGGGTTTCTCAGTGGGAGGACATGGAGGTATTGGAGGGAATGGTGGCCAAAATGGTGGTATAAACGGTGGCACAAATGGTGGTAAAATAGGAGGTCCAAATGGTGGTGGGAAAAATGGTGGCCCATATGGTGGATAAGCTGGTGGTCCATATGGTGGGAACACTGGTGGTTTATATGGTGGAGAAGCAGGTGGTCCATATGGTGGAGAAGCTGGTGGTCCGTATGGTGGCAACACTGGTGGTCCATATGGTGGCAAAGCAGGTGGTCCATATGGCGGAAAAGCAGGTGGTCCATATGGCGGCAATGCAGGTGGTCCATATGGTGGCAAAGCAGGTGGTTTATATGGTGGAGAAGCTGGTGGTCCAGGTGGTGGTGGTAAAAATGGTGGTCCGAATGGTGGTGGGAACACTGGTGGTCTGTGTGGTGGCGGAGTAGGTGGTCTGTGTGGTGGCGGAGTAGGTGGTCTGTGTGGTGGCGGAGT
>NW_019725835.1:226800-235579 GCF_002891405.2 Cryptotermes secundus | reverse complement strand
GTTCAGATGGTGGCGGAGTAGGTGGTTTATGTGGTGGCGAAGTAGGTGGCTCAGATGGTGGCGGAGTAGGTGGTTTATGTGGTGGCGAAGTAGGTGGTTCAGATGGTGGCGGAGTAGGTGGTTCAGATGGTGGCAGAGTAGGGGGTTTGTGTGGCGGCGAAGTAGGTGGTTCAGATGGTGGCGGAGTAGGTGGTTTATGTGGTGGCGAAGTAGGTGGCTCAGATGGTGGCGGAGTAGGTGGTTTATGTGGTGGCGAAGTAGGTGGTTCAGATGGTGGCGGAGTAGGTGGTTCAGATGGTGGCTGAGTGGGTGGTTTAAGTGGTGGCCAAGTAGGTGGCACATTTGGTGGGAAAAGGGGCGGTGGATATGATGGCAACACTTGTTGCCCTTGTTGATTTACCCCATTGTCCTTCTGTGCGGGTAGAGCGAGCACCACGAAGCCGAAGGTTGCGATGACAAGGAGTGTCTGCAAACCAGAGAAAAGGGTCGTCACATTCTGTGTCATTAATTGACCCTGTGATTGATCAGTATCTCTCAACTCGTCGATTTATGAGGACTGAACAATTCGTTAAAAAAAAGTTTGAGATTTGAGAGTTTTGATTACGTTTCGTTATTATTTTCTTCAGTGTGAGTTCGACAGACGTCGGTCGGGGATCGATTGTTTGGAGCGAGTGAGTGGTTGTTGGTACTTAAAGAGAAAGTGTAGACAAGTTTGAAGCGCTGCTGTGCTTCGGCCAGCTGGCCTTAAGCATGGCGCTGTTGGCACCCACTCAGTGAGAGGTACGATGGCGTTCCTTGCTGGCTTCCTTTGACAAACAGCATGAAAAGTTACTAGCCAACAAACCCGACGCAACGGAGGAGGTCAACTTAGTTCGGATGGGGCTCGTAAAAATGCGACAGCTCATCCAGACTTCTCCACAGAAAAATGGCAACGGAGATTCTTGGAAACGCCTGCTAAAAAAAGCAGAGACGAAAAAGTCAATATTATGTAAACATGTGGACGGAAAAGCCATGTTCACTGGAATGCTGCGACTCTACGCAGCAATACACAGGGAGCTGATGGAGTCTCTCCTGCGGGAACCCACTCAAGGCACAGAGGATGCGCCCACAGCGACTCTGACGAGGACAGCAGCACCACCAAGAAGGAGGCAAAGGGGGCAAAGGAAAGATGTAGACCACTCCCGATCTACCAAAAGCCGTGGCCAGTAGCAACGAAAAATTTCTTTGCCCCGCTCAGGTCCGTACCCATGGACGGGTGCAGAAGTAAGCGGCGAAGGACCATCGACAGGAAACACTGACAAAAGCAGACCATCGCCTGAAAACCTAACTTCTGAGGCTAACCTCCTTAGCCTTCGGAAAGAAATGAAAGCTGTTGTGACCGGGGAATTGTTCTTCCGGAACACCGCATCCGGTACCCAAATCACAACCAAAGACGTGGCAGATTATAAAGCCACGCGAAACCTACTAAGTCAAAAAGGTCTCCCATTCTTTACTCTATACACCAAAGGAGACAAACCCGTAAAACTTGTCATCAGGCACCTGCCGAGTAACACCTCGACAGAAGAGATCACGATTGCCCTCCAGGAGCTGGGCTACGAAGTCATCAGCGTCAAGCAGATGACGGCGAAACGCCCTTCTCTGATAGGAAGACACCCTGGTATCTCTTCCCCTCTTCCTTGTCACCCTGGAGAGAAACCAAAAATCCCAGGGAATCTTCAAAATCACCAACCTCTGCAACATAATTTTCAAGGTAGAAGCTTACAAATCCAAAAAATTGTCTGACCCAATGCTACAACTGCCAGTGCTTTGGCCACATTTGGGTCCACTGCATGCAGCCTCCTTGATGCTCATGGTGTGAGGGTGGTCACCGCCTCCGTGAATGCCCGGAAAAGGAGAATGCCGAGAGCATCTCAAGATGCTGCAACTGTGAGCTGAAAGATGGGGAATCACCCCATCCAACCAATACAGGGGCTGCAGTCATGCGAAGGAGGAGCTGCGGCAAAAAGCCAATATAATTGCAAATTATTTAGAAAACCTGTTCACGCTGCACAAACTGTGTGACACTGACCATGAACGGCGGGTGGAGGTCCGAGCGCAAGCTCTGCTGACTACCGTCGAAGAAAACCCCTCACTTAAATTTCGACCATGTGACGTCTCCAAAGAAATTCCATCCCTAAAATTAGGGAAGTCCTGCGGAACTGGTGGCATTCCAAATGCATGTCTCAGCCACCTTCCAAGAAGATCACTCGTTCATATAACGCATTTATTTAATCACTGTTTTCGACTCTGTCACTTCCCGGCACCTTGGAAGGAAACCAAAATCATAGCTCTGCCAAAGCCCGGCAAGAACCCAAAATTCCCGCAAAATTTACCTCCGATTAGGCTCCTGTCCACTACGGGCAAACTCTTCGAGAAAGTAATTCTAAGAATAATCCATGGACACTTAGAGGAAAGAAACTTGCTAAACACAAAGTCAGTTTGGTTTTCGTGCGCGTCACAGCACGACACTCCAATGCATGAGGCTAACGGATCACGTCTCTCTTAATTTTAATAACAATATGTCGACAGCTGCTGTATTCTTGGACATTGAAAAGGCCTTTGACACAACATGGCATCCCGGCCTACAATATAAGCTCACAGAGTTACAGTTTTCGACCAGTATCGTAAAGCTGATTGCTTCGTTTCTAACAAACAGAAAATTTAAAGTTTCAGTAGAAGATGAACTTTCTTCGCCCAGGAAAGTCGCGGCAGGGGTGCCACAAGGTTCCGTCTTTGCCCCAGTGCTGTACAGCTTATGTATAAATGATGCCCCCGCGGCACCTGGAATACACCCTGCTCTGTTCGCGGACGGTACTTGTATATACGCAACAGAGAAACATGAGCCTGGTCTCACTGCTGTGGGGTCATGGTGTCAACACTGGAAGACTCAGGCCATCTACTTCTCCAGGAGGCGTAGAATGCTTGAGGACGCCCTACATCTAAACGGACGGAACATCCATTTGTAAATAGTATTAAGTATCTCGGTCTCACCTTCGATAGGAGGATGACATGGGGATTGCACATAGAGAAAACCGCAGCCAAGGCCTTGGGCACGTACGTTAGGATATATTTTTTTTATTGCTCGTGGGGTGGGACTAAGTCCCTTGTACTGCGACCACTTCTGGCCTATTGTACCGGCCCCAGATGATAGGTGAGGGTGATTGTGGAGCAATTGGTGGAATGAAGATTGGCAGGGGAAACCGAAGTACTCGGAGAAAACCTGCCCCAGCGCCACTTTGTCCACCACAATTCCCACATGACGAGACCCGGGATCGAACCCGGGTCATCGCTGTGGGAAGCCAGCGACTAACCGCTTGAGCTATGGCGCGTCCTACATTAGGATATACTCCATATTCAAAAGCAAGCATTTGAGCACACACATTAAATTAATCGTGTACAGAGCAATTACTAGAATAATAATGACATGCCTGTCCCACCTGGGAGTTCACGGCGGACACTCATTTGATGAAACCGCAGCGCCTGCAGAACAGAGTTCTCCGCGCTACTGGCAACCTTGACAGGCGCACGGCCGTCCGCGATTTGCACTTGGCGTTCGAAATTCCGTACGTGTATGATAATGTAACTAAATTATGCAGGAGGCAGGGAGATGTCATCCCAAGCCATGAAGATCCAAATGTACTTGCAATAGGACAAGGAGAAGCCAGGCATAAGAAATATAAGAGGCTTAAACCTGGCGGCGGTCAGGCCTACGACCGTTCGAGTGTCTTAACTGCTCTTTCGGATTGCTAAATAAATTGCTGCATAGGCTGCTGCACATTCCTACACTGACAGATGTCCCTGTACACATTAGTATTAGAATTTTATCAGCTGTACCCTGAAGAGTGTAAAAAATATATATATATATATATCATATTTACTCCAATAAGATATAGCAAGCGAACACAAACTCAAAAAGAAAAAAAAGGACCAACCACTCCTTTTATCATTAAGGAGGACCAAGGAAGAAGGGAAAAGAGGTCTAGGCACAAAACAAAAATATGGCCATGGGTCCCAGCGGGGCCCGATGTCAGGAGTGACTGTGCCGGCTGATTGTCGGCAGTAAGCTTCTGCTCTACTCTGTGAAAGAAAAATAAAATTTTCCTCAGAAGTTAGCAGAATATATACAGTTTGGTGCTGACAGTACAGAACTGATTACTGCATGACAGAAGTTCCATGCGTTGGTGAGAGGGAAGGTTCACCGTGGATTGCACACCGCAGCCTTGAACTCGCTGCAAAATGCGCTGAAAATCCGACCACAATGCCGCTCCCTCATACAGCGCTCCATGTTCGAATGTGCCTGTGAACTGTTACACAGAAGCTGCACGATCACGATTCGGCTTGCAGAGCGTCGTTTGTGACAATAATTTCTACCGCGTGAAGCGAAGGGGACGCAGGATAAGAGAGGCTCTATTAGGGCATTGCGGGCCGAAGCAAACTGGAAATTTGCCCCCAGGACACAAATAACTCCGTCTCGTCTGCCCCCTGCTATTTGAAAGAGATCGAAATTTATGAAAGGACGTTGTTACGTCTAATTAGAATTGTGGGCCCTGTCACGAATACGGCCGTTGAAGTCTTAATTCCTAAATCAGTTTCATGTAGTGGATTGCATAAATGTTCAGATAACTAGTAATGAACGCTCTACATATCAACAATAGTTCTGCAGGCATCAGTTTTCTGTTATCAATAGTTGAATGCGGTGATGTTACGCCGTGTAGTCTTGTAAATGTTGCCCAGATTCTGGCAGAAACATACTGCCTGCATGTTCCGGGTGGAAACGTAAGGCAGGCAAATAGGCAGAGAGAAATGAATAGCAAAAGACCTATAAAATATTTTTGCTGCTCGGATGGGCTGCAATGCCCAACTTTCACTATACCAGTTTCGGGTTGAATGTGTTCTCGCACTTACCTCGTAACGAGCCATTGCGAAGTCCGGTGACAAACGAAGAGGACCCAGCCTTATATAGGCACCCGTCTGTTTGAGCAGGTGTCCCACAGGTCAAGCGATCCATTTCGGTCGTGACGCACTGTGGGGGTGGGACCACTGAATCACCAGATTTGATACAGATGTGTAAAGAAATCCTTTCGTCATGCCTGTTTGTGTTGGCACCCTGAAATAATAATTGCATCAGCACCTTAGCACCTGAGCAGACAATTTGTTTTTGTGTCCGTGGACATTCATATGATACATGCGTGTAGCAGGTGGACAGGGGAAATTGTTTCCTTCATTACGTCAATAAACAAATTGCATATGCTGGCGATGGAAGGTTCTGTACTTGCACAAATATATTTAGGGAGGGCATAAATGCTGTTTTATGCGAAACATTTTTCTGGTGTTTTCATTTACGGATTCTCACAGCTGTATCTGTTAAGGTAATTGTTTGGGAGATTATGCCGTGTAGTCTTTAAAATTATTTAACAACATTTCAGAACGTGGGAAAAAAATCCTTTAAAATGGATGACGTAGATCCCTCCGAAAGTAGATGGCGTACAACTGAGGAGGCTGATTCAGTACTGATGCTATGGATTTATGTTCGGTAGGCTTTCAGTTCGAATTTCTGGAGGCATATTTTTTTTACCCTGCCAATTATTGTGGCCGCGCGAGTCGTGGTTTTGAATTCCATGTTTATCTATGTGTGTTTATGTTGTCCTATGTGTAGGTAGAGGCCTTGCGACGGGCTGATCCCCCGTCCAAAGTGTCATACCTACTGAGTATAGAATTAACGAACGTGAATTGCGACTAGCGCCCACAAAGAGCTATAGAACCATTGATGAGTGAATGAATGAATATTTGATGCCCTGACTTATGTTCTCCGTCGTTTTCCTCACTCGCTTCAGGCTAATTCTATGATACAACTTCGATTAGACCACGACCGCTTCCCTTCTAATGGATTCCAATACACGTTTCACCATTCATACCACCTTTCGAAATTCTAGAGTAAAAGCGCCTTGTTTCGGAAGTTAGATTTGGGGCCCTTTTTTGGTTATAGAATCATGAACTATTCGGACCTTGTTGTATACAGTTTGCTGACTTACCAACGAACAAAGAGTGGTAACAGAATTTGAATATTCTATATCAGCAAGACTGATCCTCAGTTTGTTCAGTTCAGTGCAGATCGGGTCACCATTCCCACAGTAAAGCTGCGAAACTGTGATTCAACTGCGAAAGAGATTTTCTCAAGACACGCACGTATTCCTTTCAGCCAGTTTCGGCAAGACCCTACACTCTCCGAGATATCACGAATTTCTGCTTCCCAAAAAACGTCTTCTTCCGCATACTTTAAAATAATCGTAACGGAGACAGTTGAATGAACTTCGATAAACAATCACATAACCTCTTATACGAACAATGTGCTCTATTATTACTACACCTTGAAGCATGAAGTTCTGGGAAACACTAACCGCCTCTTTGTTTCACTATATATTAAGGATTTGATACGAGACGGACTGCATAGAGAACTAGTCAAAGTGTTCTTATATTTTTGCGTGTATATTAATTGCCGCGGGAACGAGGATATTGAGACGTTGCCTGGAAACTATCGTCTCCATTATTGCAGCTATCAGGCGTTGGGTGTGACACAGACACACAGAGGGCAAGGTGATTTCACGAACTCTGTATTTTTTAAAATTAGGGAAGTAGGCTAAAAATGATTTCATGTGCACATTACAGGAAGTTGTTTTATCTACCGTGCTAGTAAACGGCCGAAAGGCACTGAATTATGAAGTGCGTAACGCATGGCTGTCAAGTGGGCAGGCCCAACGGATGCACTGTTTACGTCGGTAAAGTCCCCGCGAGTGGTCAGCCCCCCGGTCAGTGCCTACATTGCTCTTTATGACCCAATGAACATCCATTAGACCACAATAATTGATTTCACAGCAACAGTAGGGCCCTCTACAATTGACTGCACAGATCTGTTTCTACCGTTACTGCTGTAACAAGTGATAAACAAAATTGTTTTGTGAGTTGTGGCTTAGTTCGTGGTTCCTTTCGGGCAGAAATAATGAAAAAAGGGAATAAAATTCGAACATGTTGTACAGTGCGAGTTTTAGGCTTGTCCAGTTCAGGCGTATCCGCAACAAAGTTAGTCCATTTCGCGCATAGATACTAGGGATTTATTGAGTGTTTTAGTCGAATTGGAATTATGACCGAAAGATGTACTTTGATTACAGTTCATAGTCCTCAAGTGACAGGAAGTTGGAGAAAACTGCATAATGAGGAGCTTCAAAACTTGTACTGTTCTCCAAGTATAATTAGAATGATCAAGTCAAGGAGAATGAGGTGGGCAGAGCATGTAGAACGAATGGGGGGAGACGAGGAATACATGTAGGATATTGGTGGGAAAGCCAGAAGGAAAGAGATCACTGGGAAGACCAAGGCATAGGTGGATGGACAATATTAAAATGGATCTTAGAGACATAGGATGGGATGTTATAGACTGGATTAGTGTGGCTCAGATACGGACCAGCGGAGGGCTCTTGTGAACACGTCAATGAACATTCGGGTTCCATAAAATGCTGGGAAATTCTTGAGTAGCTGCAGAATTGGCGGCTCCTCGAGAAGGTATCAGATCTACGAGTAAATCATCAATTTAGTAGTAATCTTTTCAGACTAACATAACTGCCACGTCAGAATGCCCAGTAAATTCATAAGTTATTTCCTTGAATTTTAATTAGTTTGGTCGTGTGTTTACAGCTGAAAATCATAGGAAAAGTTTTGCTAAAATATAGTATTGAAAATTTAATTATATTATTTATAATTAATTCTAAGTGTAATATTTGATTTAATTTGTGTCAGTTACGTCCGTCGTTTATAAATGCAAGTAATTCATTTAACCCAAGAATGTAAATGCTGAAGAAAGGTACTTACAACCACAAGAACTATTTTGGTTTTTCGAATTGAAATTCTACTTTTGTTAATATTTAATATGGCCTATAAATTTCCATACACGTTAAATATTTTTATGTTTTAATCTGAAGGTCTCAGGTAAGAAAATCTGTTCTGACATCTATGGGTGCTTCTTGGTAGAATTTCTCTGGTATCGCGTTTTAAGCGATGTGAACGACACAGTCTCCAACGTTAATGCCATATTGTTCGTAATACGCAACTCAGTGGTCACGATAAAAATAACGGTACACTCATGTAATTCGGTTTCTATTCGTTAACTATAAATTGTTGACTTTTGTAATTTATGTTTCCAGTTACAGAGCGATACTATTTGATATTCATGTGTTAAAGCGCTGACATTTGAGGAAGGTTCGTAGATCTGTTTCTACATTGCCAATATTCAAGAAAATTCTTAACCGGAACCAGAAGTAAAGTCGATAGAAATGCAGGAGTTAAGTTTGTTATGTGTCTGTAACGCCATGGCGGCATGGGGGCGTGGAGGTATCCCTCGCTGCCTCCACTTGTAACGTCCCTGCGACGGGTGTGGATTGGTTGTCCACCGCTGTCGCCACTTGTAACGCCGTGGTGCAGGGGGGGGCGTGCAGGTACCCCTCCTTGCTACCACAGCTTACGCTGTAAGGAGTTAACACCATAATCCTAGCTTACCCTCAGCTAGGATTCTCCTGTTCGGGGCTTCCTTCCTTACTTAAAGCTGCCACCATTTGTCCTCTCTATTGTGGGAACTACCCCCTAACATATTGTCATAGCTCCCTCTTGGCCACTCCCCATATAGTCTGCAGGTAGCAACGGGTTACATTATTAGGATTATTATTATTACATCTTAAGGGGGTGTTGATAC
>NW_019725835.1:226077-226690 GCF_002891405.2 Cryptotermes secundus | reverse complement strand
AAGGGGATTATGGGGGGGGTGAATCACAATTCCCTGCGTACATCCTACTCTATGTACACTGATCTATTTACACTCTTATATTTACATGATTTACAATATTTACCTTATTAACAAGGCCGACTTTCAGTCGGGACTACATAGTGAATTTACTTGAAGCTACGCTAGGAACCTCCCCTTCGGGGGTGTAACACTGGAGTCTCTCTCTCTCTCTTCGACTCCTGACTATAGGCAAGTATTAGTCGTTCCATGTGATCCTGTTTCCCTACTATTCATTAGATACGATTACACTATCCTTCGTAAAGTTTCACTCTTAACATAATCTACCCTTAGTTATACATATTGAAACCCACATACTATATTTATCACTACACGCTAACCATAACCTTGACACATACACTATAAAACCCTGATTGCCTGAATAACATCCTAGGCAATTACATGTTACGTGATTCTAGTATCCTCCCCTAAGGGCTCGCCGGGCACACTGGAGTTTGCACATTGAAATCACTCAACAACTCTTTTATCAACAATACTATTTGACAACATGGCTTACATGCGTAAACGTGACTTACTTGAGATAAAAGACATAGGGCCACTTCCTCCACTCGTAAGG